>NW_022631088.1:350000-588868 GCF_010015895.1 Lontra canadensis
AGTTATGATGTGAGAATAGGAGTTAAAACTACAAAACTCCAAGGAACACATGAGTGAGTTTTAGGACCTGGTGTTGGTCAAAGCTGTGTTAGGTATGACACCAAAAAGATAAGCAATGAAAGATAAAACAGGTAAATTTGGCTTCATCAGAATTAAAATATTTTGTTTCAGAGGATACCATCAAAAAATTCAAAAGACAACTCACAAAAGGGAAAAATATTTGCAAATCACGTGTCTGTATGTAGAATAAAGAACTTTTACAATTCAATGATAGAAAAGAACATAACACTTAAAAATAGATACAATATCTAAATAAACAATTTTCCAAGAATGATACACAAATGGATAAATAAGCTTATAAAAATCTCTCAGCATTATTAGTGATCAGTGAACTGCAAAAAAAAAGCCACGTTGAAATACCACTTCACATCCATTAGGATGGCTATCATCAAAAAGATAGTTAATAACACTTGCTGGAGAGGACGTGAGAAATTGGAAACCTCTTATGGTGTTCATGAGACTATAAAATGATGCATCTTCTTTGGAAAACAGTCTGGCAGGAGTTCACAGGTTAAACCTGGAGTTACAACGTGACCCAATGTTTCTAAGTATATACACAAGAAAAATAAAACATACATACACACAAAATTTGCACATAAATTTCTATAGCAGCTTTATTCATAATACTAAAAAAAAAAAAAGAGGACAGAACCCAAATGTCAATGAATTGATAAGGGAAGAAGCAAATGTTGTATAGCAGTACAATGAGTATTATTTGATCAGGAAAAGGAATGAAACACTGATATGTGCGACAACATAGATGAACCTTGAAAACATTAGGTAAGTGAAAAAGGGCATCCATAAAAGATCACATAGTGCATGATTCTGTATTTGTCCAAAATACTCCCAATAGACAAAACCATAGAGACAGAATTATTGGGTTAGTGTTTGCCCAGGATCATGGAAATTGAAGGTAAGTGACTGCAAACAGTTATGGAGTTTTTATGGGGGTGATTCAAATGTTTTAAAATTAATTATGGTCATACTATACTATATACTAGACTGTACTACAGCCATCAAATTGTAAAAAAAAAAAAAAATTGGAGATTGTGGCTTTAAAAGAATTGATGAACAAATGACACAGACCAAGTCACCTCATCGTGAAGAGAGTCATAAGACGTTAGTGGGATATTGATAAAGATGAAGAAAGAATGATCTAAAAATTAATAACCTGAGAAATAGGTGCAGTTCAGTGCATTTTTCAAATTAGAAATCAATATCGTCCTTAAATCGTTATAGAGAAATAAATTCTGCCAGGATACTTCTCTTCTGGGTGGCATTATGTGATAACATGTATAGATAAAATAAATGTCTTGTCACACAACATTAATACCTAGGATTATACACTAGCAGTCTTCCCATATCAAGTACACACACACACACACACACACACACGCATGTATACATATATATTTACTTGTATATATGTATATGTATGCAGGGCAATTGAGTTATTGTCATCACAAAACTCTAGAATTGTTAACTTTCTTGAGCTAAGTTTCAGACCTCATAAGACAGCCAAGTCCTGTCCATTCTTCATCAGTAACATTTTTTACCTTTGTCTATTTTCACCACTACCAGCATCTTATCTCACACCTGTATTGTTTCCATAGCTGCTCAAATAGTCCCTGCTTTATTATAATTTATTTTTCCCAATCTGTTCGAAAGACTGCTGTCAAATAATCTTAATACAGGGCTGTTCCTAAATTCAACTATCCAGAAATACTCAGACGGTGACTCCCTCTAGAAGACATGTCCAAGTTCTCCATTCCGGCGCTCAAGGACATCCTTCATCATGTGCAAAGTTATTTATCTCAAATCACCTTCTGATTCTATGAAGCACGCTCTTCCAACTGGACTGCCCCCAGCAAAGACATGTTGGTATTTACCTCTATATCCTGCCTTTCTATTAGCATATCTAACTTCTACCACCTTTTAAAAGTGCTGTGTTTTCTTACTTTGCCGACTAATGCTGGGCTCGAATTCTATACTGCAGAAAGTTTGGCCTTTGCTAAAAAATATTCCTTCACCATTCCAGGCTCCCATTTCTGACTCACCCTTAACACCTACCGCTTTGCTATTCATCAGAAATTCATCATGTCCTCCATTGTCTGCCCAAGAGGATGTTAGGCACTTCAACATTGGCAGTGACTTAAACGTTTTTGGAAAACCTTCTGCCGACATAGTGAGCCCTCAATTTATCAACATAACCAAAACATAGAATTGGAGAGGAACAAACTAAACTGTGGAGGAAAGGCCTTAAATGTCATCAAGCCTAATTGGGAAAACAGAGGTCCAGAGATGGGAAGAGGTAGGCAAAAGACCTAGCCTTTGCTCAATGGCAGAGCTAAGGCCAGAGTCTGGTCTCCTTATTCCTATATTTTATCTCCGCCACTAGAACATGTTGCCTAAAAGTCAATGTTACTTTTAATATATCATTGTCTTAGAAATGATTAATCACCCTCAGTTTGCTCACAAACAGGCAAGTGGTTCTGGAAGAGAGACAGGCCATCCCTTTCTTATGCTGAGGTCTAGAACAGAGGCTCAGAGGGAGGGGGCACTGGGCCTGTTCTCCAGCAGTAGCTGCCTGAGAGGCAAGCTTGCCCTGAGATGTCTGGCACTTGTATCATTGGGAATGTATTCCAGGCCGGACCACTTGAATTAAACAGTTTGGGTGAATTCAGAAGGTGTGTTGCTCCCAGGCGCAATTTTCCATAGATGACACCACCACCAGGAAGGTCTGGCCAGGCACCCACTTGGGTGTTCTGTCCTACCATGGCCTGGTCTGAGAACAAAGTGGACATATCATAGACAGAGGCCCTCTCAGCCCCTCAGCACACCTTTAGGACCCCACAGCCCTAGAGAAGCACTCTTCCCTGTGGAGAAAACTAGCCCAACGCTCCCCAGAGCAGGTACAAAGTAGGAGAGGAAGAATGTGATTATTTATCACCAAGTTAGAGATAAAGAGACATGAAGTTGCCTGGTTTAGAAAGGTCACTCCACGAGCTGCTGCTTCTTCAGAATGTGTGTACCCATTACAATGACATTTTTGTTCTGCATCTGCTGTCAGCTAACTGTGTGACCTTTAGCATCTACCTTAAGTTCTTTGAATCTTAACTTCATCGTTTCAAAAACAAGGATATTGGAGAATGTTGATAATGAGGCTCCTTCTGATTTTAAGATTTTGTAGTTTTAAGACTTACCCTGAGCACAGTGCTGTGAATTCCGTGAGTCTGAGTTTGTACAGGCGTTTCACAGTATCTCAGGCCGTCCTCACCACCTGGGAGCTGGTAGCCTGGATGTCATTAGGCCCATTTGACAGATGAGATCTTGGAGACGTAAAGACTACAACCACTTAAGTAGCAGAACTGAAACTCAAGTCTTCCAGATGAAAAGTGGGCAAACTATAGCCCCCAAGCCAAATCTGGCTTACTGCCCGTTTCTGTAAATCAAGTTTCCCTGGAACAAAGCCACAGTCATTTCTTTATGGACCGTCCAAGCCTGCTTTTGCACACACTACAACAGCAGAGTGGAGTGGTTATAACAAACACTGTGTGGCCTGCTTGGCCTTTACAGGAAAAGTATGTCAATTTCTACCCTGTAACATAAGTTCATGCTTTTCTGTTATCATGTCTAGCCCCTAACTCTGCAATACCACTCTAATCCTCGTCCAATTCTTGACAGCACCGTAATCAGATCTTGACCCCTCTTTTGTCCCACCTGTCCTGCCTTTTCATCTCCTATGTGGGTTGGGCGATCACTTACAGAATGGAGTGCAAGAATGAAATTAATCTGATTCAGGAAGCAGCATGTACATTACACATTTCTGTTTTAAACGCAGTGGTAGAAAATCAAAAAAGGAAATCTTTAATCACTTAGACACCTGCATGAGCAAAGAGAAATGCTACAGGACAAATGCACTGATTTCACTATTATTATTGGATTGTTGAGCACTTGTGGCAATAAAACACATAAAACCACAATCACTAGCCTGAAGCCTTTCAACTAAAGCAAAGCACACAGCTTAAACACAGAGAAACAGGTGAGGTCTCTGAGGGGTGACTGAGCTCTCAGAGGTAAGCCTTGACTAAGGATACCCATTCAGTGTCACAAACCCTATAGTCACAGAAATATTCCATGGCTGGGTATTATGGGGTTTTCTGATTCGGTGCACACATATGTGTGCAATGTTTCCATTGTTACAACTCCATTGCTTTTTGTAACTGTTTTTAATTACGCATGAGACCATTTCTCAGTACAAGCTGAGCATATGGGCACTTTGCATTTTTAAAATCCTACTTTCCAAGTTATCCATGGGGTGAAAAACCCAAGTATTTCTCTTCAAATGTAAACAAAGTATTTCAGGAGGGAAACAGCCTGCTGGATCTCTGTGGGGTCACCATCATGAGACCCCCAGTTTGGAGAACTGCTCACACAATGAAATGTTTCTAGTTGCGGGAAGCTGTTGTCATTAATTTGACAAAGACAGATTGAAGAATCACCATGAATACAACAGGGGAGGACGACAAGAAATGAATGAAAGAGCATCGTTGCTTTAATAATCTCAGGCATGATAAGACAGTTCTTGAATCATTCACTCATTTTGCAACTGTGTAGATGTACGTGTGTATATATGTATGTAGATGGATGTATGTATATATGTATGTATATATATGTGTATATACATGTGTATATGTACGCATGTGTATATATGTACGTGTATATACATGTGTATATGTATATATATATGTATATATACATGTATATAGGTACATATATGTACACATATACACACATATATATTTGTATATATGTGTGTGTGTGCCTACATATTTATATATCCCCTGCCTGTATTGAGTTTAAATATTTTCTTTAATGTATGTAAGACTTGGTAGCATATATAACAAAAGACTCAAACATAGGCTATATAAAGAACTTTTAACTCAATAAGAAAAAGATAGAAAATCTAATAGAAAAAATGAGCAAAATACATGAAAAGACACTGTACCAAGTAGGATATTCAAATTACTAATAAACCAAGAAATTTATATTCAAGTGTATCAGTCATCAGAGAATTGAAAATTAAAACTATGCTATGATATCACTAAATATCCATTTTAGAATGGCTAAAATTTAAAATCCAGAAAATACTAAGTGTTAGCAAGGACATAAAGCAACTGAAACCCTAGTTCTTTGCTGGCAGGAGCAAAACCACTTTGGGGAAACAAAGTAGAAGGCACCCCATGAGCCAGTGGTTCCCATGCATACCTACATTCACCAAAAGACAAAAAGCAGAACATTCGTGGAAGCACAATTTGTAATAATCCCAAATTTGTAGCTATCCCCAAATACCTTTCATCAAGACAAGGGGATAAATGCATTGTGGCACATTCACCCAATGGAATATTATAAGACAAAGGAAGTCAATGATCTACAGCTCTAGGTGACAATATTGGTGAATCTCAAAAACATACTCTTAAATTGGAAAAACAAGCAGAAAAGATGAACAACTCTGATTCTACTTATTTAAGACCCAAAGTCAAAACTACTTTGTCACGATGGGATCCAGAGTGGTGATTACTGTGGGCATGGGTATAAAGAGTGTATTACCAGCGGGAGGCAAAGGGGACTCCTGGGGGCTGCTAATGCTTACTTTCTTCATTTGCATGCTGGTTAAGCAGGTATATTCATCTTAGGAAAACCAACCGAGCTGCACACATATGAGTCATTTCGTTCAAACGGCATATAAGACATTTCACAGGAGAGAGTTAAAATAAATTCTGAACAAGTTATGGAAAAGGGCTATGTTTCCCCGAGAGGAAACCGAGTCTCCAATGGTGGTGTTGGAGCTAGGCTCGAATGAGGAGAATGGTTTCACCCCACGGAGGAGGGGGGAATGATACATTCCATCAGGAGCAGAAAAATCGACGTAGTAAAACGTGGAGCAATGCGGGGAGGGTGAGGTTTGTGGAAGAAGAATGAATACAGCTATCCATAAAGCTAGAAAGGTAAGCCTGAGCCAGAACATGGGGCGCCTTCATGGAGGCATTGGGCTTTTGCGAAATAGGCAGTGGGGAGCCATTGAGGGGTTCTAAGCAGGGCAGCGCTGATCCGAGAGCTGTGCTCAGGGAAGATTAACTTGGCAGTTGTATTGTAGAATGAATTGGAAAGTAAAGAAACTGGGGGAAGGGAGACCAATTTGGATGTAATTGCAGTTGTCTGGGTGGTATGTAATTAGGCCTAAATTAAGGTAGTAGTGTGAGCTGAAAAGAGAAGATGTGTGTAAGAAGCATTAGATGAGACAAAGCAACTTATTGGATTTTTACGTCAAGGGAGAGAGCGAAGTCCGAGGAGGCCGGTCTAGAGGATGGGAAGATAAATCACGCTGTTAACTGAAGGAGATGAATGAGGTTCTCTTCCTCCAGGGCAATGGCTGAGCGTGGGTGGTTTTCGGTGTCCCCCATACCAGACCTCTCCCCTGAAGACAGCAGCTCCCCGAGGCTCACCGTGGCACCCCCCACCCAGGCCCAGCAGGAAGACGCCATGTTGCCTTGCCAGGCATCTCTATATAAAATAGATTCTGACTTTCTTACCATGTGATCCACCGGCCAAAGAGTGCATTTTCCAAACTTCTTTGCAGATGAGGGTGGCCATGGGTTGCAGGAAGTAAATGATACAATGTTGAGACTGTGCCTTAGGGAAATGTTCCTCTCCTCTTCTCTCCCCACTCCTGCTGGCTGCCATGCCCGTGAGAGGCGGCAGCTGGAGTAGAACCTCCAGGAAAATGAGTGTGGCCCCAGGTTAAGAGCCCAGTAGAGCAAGATAGAGGCAGCATGGATTCTAGAAGATCATAAAACCCTTCTCCAGCCCTGGAACTTTATGTGGCAAAGAAATAAATTCTTTTTTTTTTTTTTTCATTTGTGTCACAGTTTGTTTGAGTCTTTCTCTATTACTACAGTTAAGTAGATATCTTAAATAATTCAGATCTGAGGCTTGTGGTTTTGATCTTGAAGATATTTTTCCTTATATTAAAATATCATTGCATGTGCGCGCGCACACGTGTGTGTGCACGCAATTAATTGGTGTTTGAGATGATAGCAGGTGTTGAGGGTAAAACAATTCACAGAAGGTACGCATACCCTCCGTAGACCCAGGAACCTTCCCGAAATGTAGCAACGTCTCAAACGGGGCTCACCCATAACAAAAATCACTTTATTTTTTTATGGAGCACTTTCAAAATGCAAACACTGAAGGGCACCTGGGTGGCTCAGCCAGTTAAGTGTCTGCCTCAGCTCAAGTCATGGTCCCAGGGTCATGATCCCAGGGTCCTGGGATCGAGTCTATCATTGGGCTCTTTGCTCAGCAGAGAGTTTGCTTCTCCCTCTCCATCTGTATGCTGCCCTGCCTGCTTGTACTCTCTCACTCTCTCTCTCAATCTCTGTCAAATAAATAAATAAAATCTTTAAAAAAAAAAAAAAAACTTTAAAAGAAATGCAAACACTGAACATGAGCATCTCAGGAACATCATAAGCTAGGTCCTACTTTTATCGGAGACATCAAGAAGACAGAAAATACCCGCTGAGGTCATCCTGTAATGGTCATAAGACCATTTCCCAAATCCACTAGTAGTGACCTGACACGACAAACAGCCTCATGGAAAAAGCAGTGATGAATCAGTCCATATTTCCCTCTCCCACTGCCAAACACTGAGAGGGTTTGAGGCCAAGTCACAGAAAAGATCAAAGATTCCTGATTCATGGAACACAGGCCTTAGCTTTGAGTTCTCACCAGGAAGACTGATGGCTGCAAAGCCTCTCCCTCGTACAGGCAGCCTATCACGGACTCCATTCTTTGCATGAGTGTTGAGGGGGTCAGTCTCAGTGGGGCAAAGGGGAGGGAGAGAAAAGCCAAAGAAGAATGCGCGTGTCAGCATCTTCACCTGAAAATAAAGTTGTTTCTTCCTGGGTTTAGTATCAACAACTTAAAAAGCAATGTGACAAGAAGGGTTGCAAGAAATTTGTAGGAATATTGGGTGTTGCTGGGGTAAGAACGTCACCCACGAAAGAGATGAACCTGAAGTCACTTCCATGCAGAATTGCTGAAGGGTTCATTCAAAAACACTGCAAGAATAACAATAAATCTGTGTGTTTCTAGTCCAACCATGTGTTCAAGCATGCTCTGTGTCTGACAGTAGAAAGGAAAGAGGTTCTCCAGCTGATCTTTTTGTTCACAGTTATAGGTCAAGGACCATGTGGCTGGCGAGGGGAGAGGTGGTTTTGACTGTGTAACTGTGGGAGAAGACTGTAGATGGCATCTCTGGAGCTGGGTCACCATTCCAGCTCAAGTGTTGACGTATCTGGTGTCTTTGCCTAACCACATAGTCAAATACGGAAGGCTGATGAGCCAGAAGCCAGTCAGGACTGGTTCCAAACTATAAAGGCAGGGATGGCTTCTCTTGCAAAAGAGACACAGAAAAAGAAATAGGTAAGAGAGAGGTGCCCCCCAAGAAACCAGAAAAGACCGTTAGAAGGAAAGAAAAGTCTTGCTACGAGGAACACATGGAATGCGGTAAAGATGGCCATGAAGGCACATCTCGATCTTTCTTTCTTTCTTTCTTTCTTTCTTTCTTTCTTTCTTTCTTTCTTTCTTTCTTTTTTTGGCAAAGCCATCAAATGAGGCTAATGACTCCTTTGAAGTCTTCCGGAGGGGTAAGATCATCCCAGAGAAAAACTTTAGCGCCTAGGGAAGATGGCCCTTCTCTTTTGTGTGGCATCCGAGTAAAACACAGAGATAACAAGGACCCTCTGAGTATAATTTGAAGCATTTTATTCAACATTGTAGAAATGAAAAATAATTTCCAGGTTGCTAAATGAAATGCTAGTCATCATTTTTCTTATAAAATAATGAAGTAGATTTGGGCATGCTGCCCGTGGAGCAGGAATATAATTCCAAGTTCTGATTGTATCCATGGAAAATCCAATTAAAAATTACAGCATGTTTTCCTCCAACATAATTTGCCATAAATGTCTGTGTGTCCATATTTAAGTAATATCTACAATCTAATCTACGAAAAAATATACAAATCAATAGATGGGATGTGTAATTACAAAAGGCTTATTATTTTATCGGCTGTTTCAGGATCCTGGAGAAATGACCAGAGGAGATGGTACAGGGCCAGCATTTGCAAATGTAAGCAGAAACAGTGTACTAAAATCTTCCTCTCCTACTGCTCAGCAAACGACGACACCGGCGGCCAAAGAACAGTGTCTATATACACACATGATATGACATGCATCACCCAGGCAAATCGCCACCCACACAGCTTGGAAAACAGGGTAGGGTTAAGTGTTCTGAGAGCTGGAATATGAGCAGGGTTAGATTATTATAAAAGTAATGCTGCCTTCTATTTATGTAGTACCTTGCTCCTGCTGAGTTCCTGGTTCAGCCATCTCGCACTGTGAATTCTATTAATACATTATGTTCAAAGTCATCTTTCATGCACAGATCATTACTGACATTCATTCTCACACAGTCCCAGTATGGGGTTACCTAAAATTAATCTTGTTTCAGAGGTTCTGGGTTTGAAATGTTGTGGCCATGCAAGGCCACTAGTCCCTAGGGGAATAAAAACTAGATTCCTGTCTTGCATTCTATCACAGTTCTGAAATTCTCCCCCTGCAGGCTTAGGATAAGTCATCTGACGGCACTCAGGACTCTGACTCCAGGATGTAACCTGTCCTACTTGCTCCCCCATCATCCACATCAGATGAGATACCAGCAAGTCTGAGAGATGGGAGGGGGTACCGGAAGGGAAGTCTCAGCACACGAGCTGGGCACAGCTCAGAGTCTCTCTGGGCTGTGGTTTACTCATCCCTATAGGCAGCACAGAAATCCCTCCTTCATGGGGTCATCAAAGTGATTGGTGATAGATGACTTTCAGACAGTAGAGCTCTTACGGTAATGGGCAAAAATATCCCCATTGGGCGATAATGGGGAATACTTGAACTCCTCTTATAGTTCAGAAAAGGGTTAGATTTGGCCACGGAGATAGGGCCCTAAATGGGAAGGATTTCATGATCCCAATTTGAACTTTCGAGGGAAATTCTTCAAAGCCACACTCCTTTTCCTCATTCCTTTGTCCTCACCATCACAAAGTACATATTTTGTGTATAAAACCAGAAATATTCAGACCAGAAATATCTTGAGATTTGGTATCACAAGCCATTAGCCTTGACTCCAAATGTACTGTCTGCTCAGTTTAGTCCTTGCTTCTTGTCGTCAACGGCAAGATGCTCCCTCACACATCTGAGAGTTTCCATATGCTAGTCCCTCTCCACGAAATGCCTTTCATCTCCGTATTGTCGGCACAACTCAAAGCAGACCTTCTCCACCTGGCACTGTTGGTGACGAAGGACTGAAAGCCAAACTTGTAGCGGGGAGAAATGTCCGTCCTGGCTTCTGTTATCAGAACCAAAGACAGACTGCAGAGAGATGTTCCTAGAAAGAGGTAAATGAGGAGAGAGACTTTGAGGGGAATAAGGGGAAGGCCCAGAGAGGAAAAAGCATTTTCTAATGACTGAGCTGGAGGTCTTGGGAATGAGTGAACAGCAGGATACGAGCCCCTCTCTCCAGGGTCTTGGCAGGAGCAGAGTGGCTGGGTCGTTGGCCTAGGGAGGAGCGATGGGGACCCTACCTTTTACAAATTCTCAGGAGCCTGAAGCTTCCTCTCCTGGCTTGGGCCACAAGCACATTGGCACTGACTGCTGCGACCTGAAGACCACAAAGCCCTTCTGGAAAGTTCTGCCATGAATAAGGTGCAAACAGAGGCAAGTCTTGGTGTGAGGAGAAGGGGCCCCTTCAGCATTCCTTAGTCATCCAGAAGGAAGAGGCTTAAAGCCAGATCTAATCTGATTTTAGCGAACTATTATATCATTTTGTACTCGATTGAATTGTGAGGCGAAATTTTATACCTCTTAACATTCTGTGTCTCTAGTGCACTGTCCGTAAGTAAATATTAATTTAATAAGTAAATGAAGATTCATTTTTGTACAGTTATGCCACTACCTTCCTCTGAGGCCTCAGTCAGAACACTGCTAGGTAAGTGCTCAGAGCTCCTGCAAATGCAAATGTGATTCCTGTAACTAACCTCAGAAGGACAGCACAGGTATGGGCACTCCTGGCCACCTTGGAATAAGTCCATCCCTAGATAAAGGTTGCTTGTCCTCTAGGCTTGACAAAGTCCCCTGTATGTTTCCCTCTTTACCTCCCACCCACGCATCAATCTAAGCCCTTAATTCATGGAGCCCAGTAACACCTCCTCCTCCCTCAGCAAGAAACATACCCTGCAAGCTTCCCACCTGCAGAAGTCAGACTTGGGAGAGGACAGTGGCTAGTGAACTAATATGCCTCTGCCAGCTCCAAAGCGTTGACTTCAAGCCCTGGACTACTGACCCCACCAAACTTTCCCTGCTCCTTGCTGCCATACTCAAATCACTGGGGAAATTCAGGATAATTCTTAGAAAGCATAGGAGCAGCACCTGGGGGACTCAGTGGGTTAAGCTCCAGACTCTTGATTTCGGCTCAGCTCATGATCTCAAGGTCATGGGATCTGGTCCACGTTGGGCTCCACACTCAGAAGGAAATCTGCTTGGGATTCTCTCTCCCCCTTTCCCTCTGCCCTTCCCCCGCTGCTCACGTGCTCTCTCTCTTAAGTAAATTAATAAATCTTAAAAAAAAAAAAAAAGAAAATGTATGAGATCGGAGTGCTTCGAGCAGAAGTTACCATTATGTTCAGCATTAATAGTGCACTTGTTAAAGTCATTTATATTCCTGTTCTCATTTTTATTCTTTTTTATCCCTTTCTGTTATTGTGTACATGATTCTTTTTTTTTAAGGCCAGACATTAGGTCATAAAAAATGAGATGTGACAGAAAAGAATCTTATGCAAATGCAGGGGACTGCACAAGAGTAAATGAAAACCATTTATAATACGTAAAGTTCGAAATCACCTGGTGTTTAATAAAAAACAAAGTTTAGACAAACGTTCCCCATAAATCACTTCTGAGTTTATTTAGCATTCTTATCCCTTACAACACAAGAGCTCCTTAGTTCAGCTAATGAAATGACTTAGTAAGGTGTGGACAAGGACTCCCTTATGCATTACACTTGTCCTTTCTTGTGACTTCTGTCCTGATGTTAAGCCGTCTCAGCCCATCAGGACAGCCCAGGGGTGTGTGTGAGTGAGTGCGTGTGTATGTGTGCAGAAAATTAATGTTTCATGTAAAACAAATCTGCGTCCATACTCCTGCATGATGATTCTAGTAATAATACTCTAGTAATTATCTTAGTTATTCCACTGAGTTACCCAGTGGCTAAGGTCCAAGATGTCAGAGGGATTCTGATTCTTTTATGGCTCTCACAATGATAGGTTTTCAGCCAACAGTCACCACAAGAGCTCTCTTAAAATATATCCTAAGTCCACTCATGTGTCCTCTCACCATCCCTTCCAGCCTGGTCCATGTTGGTAACATCACACCGTGAGCAGTGGGCTCCCTCCTTAGGCTCTTGTTCCTCCTCTACTGTCTCAATTCCAGAAAGGCAGACTGAATGATATAGGTAAAACATGCATCAGAAAGGATGTATTTTCCCTTCTCTGTTATGATGTGTGTAACTCTTTTTGAAGGCCAGACATTAAATTATGAAAAATGAGATTCAACAAAAAGGAGTCTGGGATATAGGTATCTGCAAGGAGCCTCTCTCCCGCCTAAAGAACCAGGAGGAGTTGGATACACTGCAAAATGGCAACTTTGTGGGCATCCATCAGATTGCTCTGACCACAGGGCAACCAAGTGAACTGAATCCATGATAGGAGATCACTCTACTCCCCGACCCAATGAGAGATGGGATGAGCAAGCATTCGGCATGGGTGGGGAGGGTGAGGGGTAGAGACAAGTATCCAACACAAGGGGAAAGTAGACTTGAGTTAAAATGTAAATGAATGGGGCACCTGGGTGGCTCAGTTGGCTTAAGCATCTGTCTCCAGCTCAGGTCATGATCCCAGGGTCCTGGGATCGAGCCCCGTGTCAGCCTCTGCTGAGCCCCTGCTCAGCCAAGAGTAAGCCTGCTGCAGACACAGGCAAAGTTAGTTTCCACTCCCAAGCTCTTCTTTTGTGGATCTCTGCTGGGTATATCAAGAAAGACTGGCAAATAGGAAACTGGGGAGAACTTATCAAACCAGAACTGACCTAGAGGAAGGAGATAAAGCCTGTCAATGCCAGAAGGGAATAAAGCCTCATGTCCCTTCACACCCCCCTCCTGTCATGTGGAACAAAAAGCTTTGAGCCAGAGATGGAAGAATACCAAAAATGTCATCCCCAGAACACAGGTGGGTGGAAACCCATTATTATGGGGTAATATGGAAGAAAACAACCTCTATCCCTGTGGGAGGGACACAAAATTGTTGTGAGCCCAGAATCCTACTCAGTATTAACAGAGGTTTCCTATCAGTGCTCCCTGCCAGACCTGGTGCGAGAAATGCTCAGAATCTACCTTGAAAGTCCAGGTACCTAGAGCCTACCTAAGGGAAGATGGATCAGAAAGAAGGATTAGATCAAAATAGACACTCTCTAATTGGCAATAATATCCTAGTTAATTAAGGCAACAAGTCAAAGAATCTATGGTGGGGGGGCAGAGGAAGGGGGAGAGAGAGAATGAAGACTTCCCCCTCTGTGGTACAGACATACTATGATGGCTGAAAGCAGAATGTTTGGGACATAAGCATTGAGAAGAATCAATTGGGACCCCAGCTTCCATTGTAAGAAAAAGGCATCAGTGGGAGAATGTGAAAGTTATGGTGTCTGGAAGTCATCATAATAACAAGAAACAAACCCAGCTCCACTCCTGAGTAAGTTGACTCGATGGCCCACATTAACTGCCAGAGAAGACAGGTGCCCATTTCCAGATGGAAAATCCTGCTTACTTCAATTTCTTTCAGAAAATATCCAAATACAAACAAACAAACAAACAAAAATAGCTAAAAGACTTCATTGTCAGCAGACTTATACTATGGGAAATATTAAAGGAAGTTTTTCACTCAGAAGAAATAGAGTACTGTATAGAAATTTGACTCTGCACGAAAATATAAGGAAGTCTGAAAATGCTCCTATGTAAATAGAAAAAGATAATTTAATTGTAATGTTTTTAAAGGATAATTGACTGTTAAAAGCTAAGACTGACTACTTTGGGGGGGGTATAACATACGTAAAAGTATGATAACTATACCAAAACAGTAGGGACGGAAGAATTGGAATTATGTTGTTATGAGATTCTTACAACCTTACAAAAAGTTATATAATGTCATTTGAAAGTACACCGTGATAAGTTAATACATATTATAAATCCTAGAGGAAACACTAGAGAAAATTAGAAAAAGACATATGGGTAATAATCCAATAACAGAGATAAAATGGAATAATTGCATTACAGGTGGCCCTTACTTTGCATGTTTCTAATGTGCACAAATTTTAGTTACCATGTTTAGTTGACCCTCCCCCAAAACATATCAAATTTCAGTTACCACTGTATAAAAATGGCAATTAATTGCATTCAGTACAAACCTCACTGCCAGGTCTTCAGTCCCCAAATCAGTAATGACAGATGTTCATGATGACCAATGACCCATCAAACCGCTCCCTTCCAAATATCTCAGGGACTGACCATTGCTCATCCATTCCTCAGTTCTGGAACCCACAGAAAAGTGTGTAGTTGTGTTGCTTCTCTGTCTCCCAGTAATAACCCACGCGACACTACAAAAATGGATAACCTCAAGAGGGAAACGGCCGGCAATGATGAACATGCAGCAAAGACACAGGAAATAGGGATGCTGAAATTCAAATGGAACATCAATGAAGTCATAGAACAGGTAGCTGACCACAGGTATAGTGATGGGGCCATCGTCCAACAAACTATGGCTATTCAGCCAGAGGAACTTAGTGAGGACAAACTTATTGGCATGAATGAGAAAGGTGGTATGAGAGTAAAGAGGAAGATGTTTCAGAAGGGATGCTGGTGGGGCACTGGGGTGGCAAAGCCCCTGTGTATACTTCTGTCATTGCCCTGAAGAATGGCTGGATGGGACCTCCCTGCTGTATTACCCCTGGAGCCCTACCCCTTTCCTTCAGGATCTCAAAGTCAATCAAGCCACTGAAAACCGTGCTCTGCATGGACAGCTTTGGGACCCCGTTATTGCTTGAGGCCAGGGAACAGCACATGGTAGAGAATGAAAAAGGAAAGTGGACCACTTCTGGTATCTCTTTCTCGAGATGTTAGAGATGGAAAGATGCACATCCATGTAAAAGTCACTCCCTTCTTGTTCTTCCTGCTTCCCTTCGGTGCTCGGAGCACAGGGACTATTTCTGGTTCATTCTCGGGTATGTCATGCCAAGCACGGTGTCTGACACCAAGCACTCAGTGGACGGTTATTGAATGAAGGATCTATTTAAAGAAGGAGGCCTAAACGGGAAGCAAAATTGGCATCACTTGCTTTATTTTTACTGTATTTAAGTAAGTGGGCTGTTTTATGTTAACTGTATAGTTTAAAATTTAAACACAATATTTGTGCCTACATAAATAGTTGGAAAAGGTAAAATGTAATAACACTGGGTGTTTGTTATTAAAGTTGGAGCTTGCCTTTGGAAAAAAAAAAAAAGTGTCTGACTTTGGTTCGGGTCATGAACCCGAGGTCCTGAGAACAAGTCCCATGTCAAGCTCTCTGCTCAGCACTGAGTCCGTTTCTCTGTCCCTCTGTCTGCTTATGCTCTCCCTCTCTCTCAAATATATATTTGTGTGTATATAGATACACACAAATATATATATATACATATATATGTATATATATAAACATATACATATAAATATATATATGTATATATATATTTACACTGGTAAAAACTTCTCATTCAAGGAATTCTCAAAGAAATTTCCTGACACTTGATGTAGAAAGGACCAACTGCTGAAAGCTGATTCAAACTTAGAGAAGAGTAGGACAATTGGTCAAAAGATAGAAGAGATGTTCATTCCACCTGGTAAGTTATACCAACAAAAAGAAGGCAAGCACTGCCCAAGGTATTCTTGTATTTCACAAAGCAATAAAACATTTAACTTTCATGTTTCTGATGTTTAAATTACAGTAGACCAAAGATATATTAATTTTGCTCTTTTTTTCATTTTCCTATCCATGTAAAGGTGACAGTAAGGGAGCTTTTAATGTTTTGAACAAAAATTTTAAATGTCCCAGAACATTGGAAGATTATCAAGTTGGTTTTTAAGATCATTTTGTGTGGTTTCATCCTGCAGAGTCATTTACACAATCTCACACGACTGTACAAAGGGAGGACTGCTTGTAATCAATTAATCCCAAAGCAAACAGAAAAGTGAAAAAAAGACTTAAGAACAGAGGGAACAAGTTTTTTTTAAACAGTAGCCAAGTAACAGATTGCAAACCAATCATATCAATAATTTCATTAAATGTAAACATCTCAACTGAAAGACAGATACTGTCATATTTGACAGATACTGTCAAATTTAAGAAGCCTGATTAAATGCTGTTTTTAAGACATATACTGTAAGTACAAAATAAGAAGATAGAAAAATACATGCCATAAAAACTCTCATCAAAAGGAAGTTATAGTGGCTATATACAAATCACACAAAGTAGACTGCAGAACAAGAAACATTACTAAGGACAAAAAGAGGCATCATATGCTGATAAAGGAGTCAATTCACCAAAAAGACAAAATAATCCTAAATGTGTTTGCACCTAGCATCAAAGCTTCAATACATACGGAGCAAAAAGTAATAGTTTGTGACTTCAAAATTCCTCTCAGGAATACATCAAGCAAGTAACAAAACACCAGAATGTCTTTGGAAAACCTGACTGAGAGTATCACTCAATGTATCAAAATTGACATTTAGGTAACACTTCATCAGACAGTAGAATACGCTGTTTTCAAGAGCACATGAAATATTCACCAAGACAGTTTATATTCCATTCCAGAACAAAGGTCTCAACAAATTCAAAATAATTTACATCATATAAACTATGTTCTCTGACTAAAAGGAATTAAATTATAACAGTTGTGAAAAACAAAAAAATATCTAGAAAATCCTTCCAAATTTGGACTTGCAACACACACTTCTCAATAACCTGTGGGTCAATAGGTTATTAGAATATTAGAAAATCTTTCAATTGAATGAAAATAAAATAAAACATTAAAATATGTAGGATGCAGCTAAAGCACCAATTAGAGAAAAATTTACAGAATTAAGGATCCTGTTAGAAAAGAAGAGGAGGGGCGCCTGGGTGGCTCAGTGGGTTAAGCCTCTGCCTTCGGCTCAGGTCATGATTTCAGGGTCCTGGGATCGAGCCCTGCGTTGGGCTCTCTGCTCAGCTGAGAGTCTGCTTCTCTCTCTGCCTGCCTCTCTGCCTACTTGTGATCTCTGTCAAATAAATAAAATCTTAAAAAAAAAAAAAAAGGAAAAGAAGAGGAATCTCAAATCTAGGATCTTTCACTTTCACTGACACTAAGATGACACTAGAAAATTGTCATTCTGTGACACTAGGCAAAGAAAAGCAAAGTATACTTATGGCAATCAGGAAGAAAGGAAATAATAATAAGTAATAATAAGTAAGAGCAGAAATCAATAAAATTAAACACAATGGAAACAAATCAATGAAAACAATAGCTAGTGTTTTGAAAAGCTTAATAAAGTTCATCATCTTTTAGCCCAATGATGAATAAATGACAGCCACAGGCAGAATCCAGTTCACTGTTTGTTTTTTGTAAATAAAAATTTTATTGGAACCCATTTGTTGATTTTTGGTAGCTGTTGTCTGCTACAACAAGAAAGCTGAGTGGAGACAGACCAAATGACTTGCATATTCTAAAATACTTATTATATAGCCCATTATACAAAAAGTTTACCCAACCTTATCTTCCTCTCATCCAACTGATGAAGGAAATAAACAAACAAAAAATAAATAAATGTTCAATATCAGAAATGTTTAAATAGGGGATTTCATTACAGAACCTTTAAGCATAAGAAGGTGAATAAAGATACAAAACCAATAATTATGCCAATAATTTGACAAATTAAATGAACTAAATTGATTTCTTGGAAGACACAAACTACCCAAACTTACTTGAAAGGAGCTCAATGACCTGAATAGTTTTATATTTATCAAAGAAATTGAAATTGTGGGTAAGATCTTTCCCCGCACAAAAAAAGTCAGACTCAAATGACTGCACCAAGGACTTCTACTCAACGTTTAAGGAAGAAATGACACCATTCTTACATATGCTTTTTTTCAGGAAATAGGAAAGGATGGAACATTCCACGACATGCGTTATAAAGCCAGAATTACCCTGAGAGCAAAACAAAGACATGACAAGACAAGAAACCTACTGAGCAATATCCTTCATAATCATAGGAACAAAAACCCTCAATAAAATATTAGGAAATTGAGTCCAGCAAGATTTAAAAAGGGTAATACCTCATGGCCAAGGGAGTTGATCCCAGGAATGTGAATGCGGTTCAACATTAGAAAATCAATCAGTGTAATACACCACATGGACAGACTAAAGAAGAAAAGCCACACAATGTCTCAATAGATGCAGAAAAATCCTTTAACAAAATTTGATATCCATCCATGATAAATACTCTCAGCAAACTGGGAGTGGGAGGGGACTTTCTCAGGGTGATAAAGGTCATCGACAGAAAACCGACAGCAAATATCACACACGTTAATGAAAGACTGACTGCCTTCCCATTGGACTGGGAAAAAGACAAGGATGTCTACTGTCTCCAATCCCATTCGCCATCACACAGGATAAGACTGGGGTCTTGTGGTGTTGGGTGGAATGCATATGGATTTTTTTAAAAAAGGAAAAAATAAACCTGTCTCTATTTGCAGATTAACAGTTATCTAAATGGAAAATCCCAAAGAACCTACAAATAACCTACTAGGACTAATCAATGAATTCAGCGAGGTCACAGGATAAAATGTCAATTATAAACATCAGTTGTATTCCTACGTATTATCAATGAGAATAGTTAGATACTAATTTTTAAAGTACTTTTTACAATAACACTAAAACCACAAAATACTTGGGCATGACAAAATTTATGATAAAATACATACAAAATCATTATGCTGAAAAAATCACAAAACAGGGAGGGAAGGAATCAAAAGAAGCCTAAATACACTGTGTTCATAAATTGAAAGGGATACTATCGTTCAAGTCAATTCTTCTGAAATTGATTCACAGATACAAGGAATTCTAGTTGAAATCCTAACAAGGTATTTTGTTAAAACATATAAGCTGTTCATAAAGTTTACATGGAAAGACAGTTATAACAGCCAAAAACAAAGACAAAGATAAAAAACAAAGTTTGAGGGCTCACACTAGTTGATTTCAAGACTTATTGTAAAGATTCGATAATCAAGAGAGTGTGCTATTAGTGAAAAACAGACACATGGAACAGTGGGACAGAATAGAAAGCTCAGAAATAGACCCTAAAAAATTTAGTCAATTGATTTTGGGCAAAGATGTAAAGGTAAACCAATGGAGAAAAGATGGTTTTTTCAACAAATCATGAGGGAGGCATTAAAAACAAGAAAGCAATTTTGACTCACTCTTTGTACCATATACAAAAATTAATTCTAAACTAACTCAAAGTTAGGTCTAAATACCAAACCTGAAACTTCTATTAGAAAGCATAGGAGCAAATCTCTATAGGTTATGGGAAGATTTCTTAGATCTGACACCAAAAGAACAATCGGTAAAAGATAAGATTAATACTTTGGGCTCCATCGTAGATGAGGGAGGTGACAACAGAAACAGGCAGACCGTGAAGGTTGTTTGTTATCCATCTCAAGGAAACGCTGGTGCCTTAAACTATGGTGGGAATGAAAAGAGGGGTTGTCTTCTGGATTTGACTTGGACTTGCCAGGGAAGACCTCCAGTGGCTTGGATATCTCAGGTGAGGGAAGAAGACAGCCAAGCAAGCCTCCTAGGTTTTCAGCCACATCAGTCAGAAGGGTTGTGGTGCCTATTTACTAAGATAGGAAAATGGGCTAGAGAACGATTTGTGGAGAAATTCGAACATTTGAAAATAACTATGATATCAAGACCTCTCATTTTTAAAGCCTGAAAACATACCTACCAGACAAAAGAATAGAGATAAAGAAAAAATTTTAGCCCATTATATATAAATTTGACTTTTCTTCCTGTTACTTTAAGTTCTTGAATAAAAAGATACATACTTTATTATTTTTTTATAAAGTGAAGGATGAAGGGAGAGAGAGAGAGAGAATCTTAAGCAGGTTGCACGCTCAGCACAGAGCCCAATATGGGGCTCCATCTCACAACCTTGCGATCGTAACCTGAGATGAAATCAAAGTCAAATGCTTAATCTAATGAGCAATGCAGGTGCCCCAGAAGATACATAATTTACACAGTTGTCATGCAGTCATCAAATGAACAAGCCTGTTGGAATCTACCCTGTGCCCAGAGCTGGGCTGGAACCATGAAAGACACAAAAATTAGAAGTTCTGATCCCTGTTCTCAAGTAGCTTTTGACCTAAATGAAGGGATACATTAGAGATTCATAACTAGAAATACAATAATAACAAAATAAAACTGATAAAAATAGTAAGACCTTGAGCATGACATAAACAATGTCCTAATCACTGTGCATGCACATTGTCAAATGGAAGGGGCAGGGAAGATGATCTCTGCATGTTCCAAAAGTCTGAAAAGTCTTTTTGGTGGAAAAATTTGATCTCTGTGCAAATAGCTTGGACGTTTCATATGAAGATATAAAATCTTCTTTTTGAACCTTCATATGAAGACACAAAATCATATCTTTCATATGAAGGTGCAGATTTCCCTTCAGTCTCAAGTGGAAAATGCATCATTGTCTTAAAGAAATAGGACTAGAAGTAGGAAAATAAATTTTGTGAAATCAGTAAAGAGCCTCTAAACAATTCTTTGTAGAATTTTCCAGCCATAGACTCTTTCATTGTCCGAAAATGAATATGGTCCCATCCAGGCTTTCTGCCCTCCTGGAAGCCTCTTTATGGCCAGAGGTAAGAATTCGACACTGCTTTTGATCCTCTGATTGTGAAGCTCTCAAAGAGCATGTAGAATGAATGACTGGCCTTATATTAACACCCTGTACCCGCTGTACCAAGATCCTTGTCCTGGATAAACAACTTTTGGCCTATCAGCCAGGCTAGACAAAGATCAAAATTATGTTCGCCATGTCACGCTTTTCATACAAAAATATTTTGGATTGCAGTATCACAAGGCTACACATCACTTATATAGTTTACCTGTGGTATCATTTATTTTTAATTCCCTCAAAGCAAATAGAAAAGGCTTTCTAGATTAGAGGTACCTGTTTGCCGACAAGAGCCTGCTGGGTTCATCCAGCCTTGAATAGACATCGAGGGGACCCCCTTCTGTCAAAAGTGGGGGCCACAGGTCCTAAAGCTCCAGTTCCCCTCAGAAAGTGATTGAGGCTTGCACTCACCCCTAAGGACTCAGAGATACTGGATAATGCTTTCCAAGGGCAAATGAGAATAAAGTAAAGGACAGAGCTCAGCCCCTTTGTGATACCCACCTTTCACAGCAAGTTTTAGTCACCACATTGATGACATTGGTAGTGAATTAATCCTATAGTGAAAAAGAACATGGCTGTGTGAGAATAAACTCTAAAATACCAGTAATGAGGAGATACCATGGCTTCCAGGACCCCTTCACAGTGGGAGAGCTCTGTTCTTCTCAGATGCGTCCAGGAGTTACTCTGTCTGCCCACGTCCAGGATGGGACAAAGCTGTCCCCTCATATTCTGCCTCAGCCCAGCTGATTTCCAAAAAGGGGGAAATGACAGAAAAGGGGATAGGTATTGGGGAAAGAAAATGGTGGGGAGAGAGAGAGAAGAGCTCCAATACCGCTTATGGGAAAACAGAGGTCATTGCTGGGAACAAGAGTAGCCGTGGCAACAGAACCCGAGAAACAGAAGGAATCTCGAGTCAGACCTCGATCACCTCGTGGACTAGAGAGCCGTGCACCTGGCCACGAGGATACTCAGATGGGCTGAAACTGATGTCTGTTCCTTATGAGGGGTGACTGAGGTAAATATCCAAGTCCTACTGAGTCAACTCTAGAATGGATCCAACTCACTCCTTCCTGGTGATTCCTACAGAGCCCTCTACCCGGAGTGCCATCCCTGGATATAAACATGCCTGGTCCTCGACATTGTTCACACCTCCATTCTAATGCAGCTCCTGAGAGAGGCCATGACCGACTGGCCAACCCAAAGCAACCTTTTCAGTCATCTGAGTCAACATCTTTCCGTCAGCAGGACCGATGCCCAAAACCACTCCCTGTTTGTCGACCAGAGGGATTGGGGTATAAGAAATCAGTTACAAAGGTGTTAGAAAGGCTGAGAAATTATTAGCAGCTGTGAGAAGTCCTGTGAACCCCCCAGGACTTGGAGGAGAAGGTGCTGGCCAAAGCCACAGGGCAAAGGAGCCCCCCTCACACAGGCTGGCCATGAGGATTTCTGAAGGAGGCGCTGGACACATCGGCTGATTGGGTGTGAGCCAGGGCAGGAGAAGGCCCAGCCATAAGGCTGTGTATTGTTTACTTTTTTATTTTCTATATATTATGATGTTTTGATGTCCTAAAACCCTTTCTGGCTAGAGAGACACTGCCCCCATTTCATGCTAGTGAATTCTCAAGATAGCAAAGGATTCAACTGGGAATATGCTGTTGATAAGCAAACTAACCAACCTGAGCCTGACCTCTGCTATCTGCCCCACCCACCCTAAGAGGCAGTGTTCCCCTACCTGGATCATTCCCGGGGCCAGGCACCAGGCAACTCAAGGCGGCCCCCCAGATTGGAGGCCACTCAAATCATTCAAAGTAGCCAATCCTGAACTGCTTTGCCTTCCCCCACAGAAACCTTAATAAAGGCTCAGTCCTGTGTGCATTCTGCCTCCTGACCACCTGAAGAATTTCCCCATGTGGCCCTGCATGGCAGGCCAGATACGTGGCTCTAAGACCTGTGAGCATAATCGGGCTTTGTTTCCTTGAGTGTCCCCAGTGTCCCCTCGTGCAGTGGCACATGACTGACCATCCCATAAAGGAACACAACACAGGGCTGCAGGAACCAGGGAAGGGCAGAGGGGTCTCTAACAAGCAGGACCCTCCTCCTGCCTCTAAATTCTCAGCAGCGCTTCCCTTCCCCATCCCTCAGCGATGGGGTCCCTTGAAGGATGCCACCCTTCAGGCAACAGTCAGGCAATAGCACCTCTGGTCCAGTGTCTCTCCCTCACTTCACCTCTGAAACAGGCCAGAGTGTAGAAAGGCAATTGACCAAATCATGACTACGTTGCCCTCGGATGTATCACTCTCTGAAATTATTCATTTATTTGTGGACTCCCTCCTTGCCTGCCTCCTGCCCATACAGTGAAAAAGCATGAGATCAAAGACATTGATCATCTCATTCACTCCTGTTTTCCCAGTGGCTCCTACAGGGCCCAGGGTAAGCTGGAGCTCAATAGGTACTTGTCCAGCAAATGAATGAAGGTAAAAGTAATGAAATGTGCAGTCTATTAAATAAATAGATTATTCATTTAAGTTGACTCTATATGAAGCTGTTTCATTTCCCTATATTGGTTTAGTTATTTCTACCAATTATTTCCTTTGCAAATTCCTAATAGAAAGAAGGAAGGAAGGAAGGGAGGGAGGGAGAGAGGGAAGGAGGGAGGGAGGAAAAGAAGGAGGGGAGGGAGGAAGGGAAGAAAGAAGGAATGCAGGAGGAAGAGAGGGAGGGAGGGAGGAAAGAAAGAGAAAGACAGACAGAAAGAAAGAGAGAGAGAGAAAGGGAGGGAGGAAGGAAGAATGGGAGGGAGAGAGAGAGGAAGGAGACAGGCAAACATTGCATGCATCATTATGTGTTGTCATCACTATTAGGACTGAGTGTCCCTGAACTGAAAAACAAGCTAAGATTTTGTGGCCAGAGAGAGCAGGCTAGTTCACTGTGCCCTAACACAGAAGAAGCTTTCCTGAATTCTTCCTAATGGGTGCCACTTCCAACAGCTGTCTTCTCCTATATGTCAAATCACACCTCTGTCTGCCCGGGGCCAACCTCCTGTGACACCAGACCCTGCAGTCCCCTTAGATGTTCCCACCTTGTCCCAACACAGGCCTTTGCACAGGCTGTGCTCGACGTCGGAGGCGCCCACCTCCCTTTCCCAGTTGGCAAACACTTACAATGTCACGAGGTTAATGAGACTTGTCTGGGCCCCTTCCCAGCTCTCTCTACACTTCCCTGGATCTGTCTTTCGTCTGGTGTTTATGACACACTATGACAATATTAGTTTACTTCTCAGACTCTCCCGCCAGAATGGGAAGGCCAGGAGTTGAGAAAACTCGGGTTTGAATCCATCACAGCTCCCAACACAGAGGAAACCATACATAAATATGGAAGGAAGTGTGGCAGAGACGGACAGACAGTCAGACAGGGGTAGGGGATGGCAGGCAGTGGGAAGGAAGAAGAGAGGCTTTTCCTTCCATAAAGAGACACGAAGCCTCTCTCTCTGCATGTTGTAATAATCAAATCAGTCCTCTGTAACCAATAGAACATCAAATCGTTGTTTCCAGAAAGTTGAAATTTCATTTAAGAAAGCTACCTGCGGTGTTCTGCCCTTTTAGACAAGCATCAACTCTTTTAGACACAAACCTATTTTTCTGTACAAATAGGTGACACATTGCAAATCCCTACCCCTTTCAAGCCCGAGTCTTTCAAATAGCCTGAGGTTTGCTGATTCATGGTGTGCTAAGGGCCTTCTTTCCATTCCATGCTAAACCTTTTAATAACTGTCTTCCCTACCAACCAACGTAAGGGCTCTCCTCCCCTGCTGCTCACAGAGCAGCACTTGGAGGGGGTGCTAGGTTGTTTTCAAGCACAAAGCATGTGATTCTGATGTGAAAAGGAACACGGGTGAGACACACTGGGCTCAGAGCTGCCAAGTAGCCCCTCCTTACAGGCAGTAGGGCCTTGTTTTAAGTTTTGAGTCTGTGCTCTTTCTCTGCAGAGACTATTAAGATGTAAGACTGTAACTCAGGGTTACAGATCAGGAGAGAACTGCTTCTCTAGTACCATCCTGCTGTTGTTTTTGCCCCGAGAGAAATATCCGCATGTCATTATCTATAATGCTTCGGATTCGACTTCCCTATCCAATTTCAAAATTCAGGATTTCCTTTTTAGGCCTCTCTTTAATCTCCTGATTCCCAAGAATTCTCAAAGATTAGAGTTAGTGATTCTGAGATTACATTTCCAAGTTCCTTTAGCACCCTGGGATGGAATTCATCTAGGCTAGGATTTAAACTTTTTTAAACAGGTAAACGTTTTCTCCCAACTTTCTTATATATCTTGAGTGGCCTGTGCATTTTTACATTATTTCTGCCCTGTTCTTGCCACTTTAATGCCTAGTTCAGTTGCTAAAGAACTCACAGCAAAGTAAATTAGGAATACCTCATTCTCCCCCTACCACCTGTTAAAATCACAGCCCAGCCAAGGAAATGGCTTAAAGCTGCTTGCTGTAACCAGAGCCTAAAAGGCCCTTGGTGTGGTGCTGAGGTTCTTTGCTGTTTCCACTGAGTCTAAGATTTCTGGCTCAATGACATACGAACTGGAGGGTCTCTGCTTCTCACTCGGCATTTTTTTTTTCCCTTTGCAACATTTGTTCCTTTAAAAACCTGTGCTTATCAGAAAATGTAATCTGGGGCACCTGGGTGGCTCAGAGGGTTAAGCCTCTGCCTTCAGCTCAGGTCATGATCTCAGGGTCCTGGGATCGAGCCCCGCATCAGACTCTCTGCTCAGCGGGGAGCCTGCTTCCTTTTCTCTCTCTGCCTGCCTCTCTGCCTACTTGTGATCTCTGTCTGTCAAATAAGTAAATAAAATCTTAAAAAAAAAAAAAAAGAAAATGTAATCTGTGTGTCATAAAACTACAGAGAGAGTCATCCGGAAATATTTACTCTATAAGGGAATTAAGTAAATATATGGTGGCCAGTCATATAAGCACGTGTTACAATATGGAGAAGGGGAAAAAGGGTGTGCCTCCATGACATAGGTCTCCCTCCCGCCTCTGTCTCCTCGGGGTCCCCCTTTCCCTTCTTTGGAAGCAGTTGACAAGGGCTAGGACTTCAGGGAGGCCCATGACCCAGAGGCAGTAGGCTTGAGAAATGCCATTTGTCTTCTCGAAGGGAGAGGAAATATGAAACTACAGCTCAACAAGATCGCACTCGTCACGTATGCGCAGGCCAAGGAAAAGATGGAGGCTGTTTCCTCACATTTCCCAACTCTCTTTTTTTAGCTAAAAGTACTGATTTGAAGCTCTTCTTGAGACTGTCCATTTCTTGTCCTTTCTTGACTTAAAGCCCATCAGGGGCTCCCCAACACCGGCAGAACAAGATCCATCCTCTGTGGCATCCGCTCTCTCCACAGGCCCATGCATTTTCCAGACCCCTAATCAAAAGTTGGCCAACTTCTCATTTCTATGACTCTGCACAAGCTGGTCTTTGTTGCTAGAATGTTCTTCACCCTCCTTGACTTTTTAATAAACACCTCTTCATCCTTAAACACACAACGAAGTCTCCCCTCCTCCAGGAACATGTTTTCCTTCTTCTCCTAAAGTTAATTCTCTCTCCTCATATCATACCAGTTTTATTACTGTACTTACAACCCTGCATTTTTCCTCCTGATCAAAGAAAACCTTGCTTATTTCCAATGTTTGTGATTCATCAAGGAGTGCTGTGATGTTGTTTATTCCAATCTGCTCACAGGCAGGCCTACAGATGAAATCACCCCTTGAATTCTCCATCACTCCTCTTGAATTTGACCACGGCTTCCAGCAATAGCAAAGTCAACTATACCTCTGTACTGTATTGTCTACTTTAATTATTTGTCTTTCCGTTTCCACGAGGAGCTTCTATGCTTCCTGAGGCCTGGGATCTTGGTTCATTCATGACATTGCCTGTCTTTTGTCTTCAGCTTCATTTCCTGGTTTTCTGACTGAGGCTCCCCCTCATCCCCCATTGTTGTTCTCCATGAACAGTTTCCTCCCGCTTCTTCCTTCGCCTTGTGCCTTTGTGTGACTGTCCCTGATATCTGAAAACAACCTTCTTATTCCACCCCTCTTTGATGAATTCGTATCTGATCTTTCGAAGACTGACTCAACTACCCTGAGTGTTTCTGGGTCTCTGTCTTATCCTGTGTTTAACTTCCTACGAGCCCCCATCATCCTGTGGTGTCATTACTTACTCACATTGCCCCCTCAAGTTTGCCAGCTCCTGGAGGACAAGAGCTGTGTTTTCATCTTTCCCTCATCTCCACAGGGCCTAGACTCAAGCGTGATACAGAATAAGGCTTGGCGAATGCTTACCAAAAGGGGTGGTTTAATGGAGTTCCACCCCCTTCCACCTGTCTGATTCTGCCTCTACCTCCCGCACTCATTCTTGGCGAGCTGTGGTGCGCATCTTTCCTTCCCAACCCTATCTACCACCTCAACACAGAGCTGTCTAAGCAAATCTTGGTCAGAGAGGAGCCATGGTAAGTTGAAATGAATTCTGCCCCTCTGGACACACCATTCAACAACAAAGAGCCCCTAATGTGGATTTCTTTCCTCTGAGCAACCGGAAGTGAGAAACTGTTGTCCGGGAATGTTTTATTCTCCTCACACCTCGCTCCAAGGGCTCTCTCTTTGGTTTCCTAACACCAGCGTCATCCAGAAGAGAACTCTGTGTCCTCTCATGAAGTCTTATGGTTCAGGCCCCCTCACATCGCCAAGACAGCAGTGGTTCCCAGCCAGGGCATTGACAGTTAGACGTAGGCACACTGGGGCCACTGCTGGACACACAAGCTAATTGTGAGGAAAGCTTTTGTTTTACCCTAAAACGTGAGTCATCTAACAATTATTATGGCATTAATTCCCCCACTTTGGGATATTCTAGCCCTCTTAATGCTTCCTCAAAAGGATAATCACGGAAAATCAAAGTTGAATTTAAGACCAATAAATTCTGTTCTTGGTTAATTCTGTTCTCCATGCCCTCTGCACCTCTGTCTCCCTTTGCATCTCCTTCAGGCCTGGAGATGCCAAGGTGTGGAACCAGCCCTCTGCTTTTCTGCCCCTAGATCAATAGTTTTCAAATGTTCTTTAATCATAAATCCCTTTATCCAAAAAAATATCAAATCGGATTCTCAACACAGATTTGAAAAGGCTTATTTGTTCAGCATTGATGTATTTTAAACTCCACATAACAGCAATTACTGCTTGGAAAATAAACCCATGAGAACAATAAGGTGAACTTCAAGACCTTCGAATGTTTACCGCGTGAGCTTTGGGGAGTGGAGTGTTACAGCAAACCTAGTGTTCAATTATTTGTACATCTTGTTTCAGTTGCACGGGATCTAGATGGTCTTGATTTTCACAGATAAACTGGTGCCCACAGTAACAGGTTTTTTTTTTTTTTTTTGTATTTTTAAACTGTTTTCCCCCAGTATTAAGTGTACTTGGACATTTTGTTTCACAGTTGAGTCCCGTACAATATCGCCAGAAGCTACCAAGAAACATTACAACTGTTTACACCATAATATTTTCACTATGGGATGTGTGATTGAATTTGCTTGGACTAGTTTTCCACAACTGGAAACTTAGAAGAAAAGGACAAATTCATGGATCCTGCACAGAAAGACCAAGTACATATCCAGAAGCAGAAAAGGCTTAATCTAATAGCTCCACAAAATGAATTGTACTGACGACAGAGTCAAGCACAAGCATGATGTAATATGTTGAAATTTAGGTTTAGAATATACTCGATGGTTTGTTTTAAATGTTTTATTTGATTTTTAATATGTTTCTAAACATCAACAGCATATTAAAGTATTTAAAGCATGAATTTTTTTTTAATTCACAAGTATTTGTATAACTCTTGTACCTGCTTTCATGTTGCTTAAAGACTGTTTTGCAAATGTATTTCTCTCACATCCATTGTCTCCGCATAGCCCAAATGGATCCCATGTCAAGTCCTGACATCATCTGTCCTTCTATCTTGTTGAGCTTTGCCTCCTGATATCAGGTGAATACCTCATATAAAATGGATAAAACCTCCTTATCTTTCCCTTAAAATATACTCCTCAGCTATTTTGACGGGGCTTGGTACCTCTGTCTGCCTTTTTCTTCTATAACACTTACTATCTGGAACCGAAAAATGTTTGACAATTAATTAATTTCCGTGATACTGATTCTGTAAGTAATTTACGTTTGTAAGTTTTATCTCTGAACCTTTTGTGTAATGTGAGAGCAGGGTTTCCAGCCCACGCTTCTCCTATTTCCCTAGTCACAGTAGCAGAGCTAAGTACAGGGAGGCATCCCATACATTTTGTGAATTAATATTGGATAAAACAAGATTTTACAAGTGATTCATGATCCTTATTCCCAGTACAGACGGATTATAGTTTCTAATATAAAAGGCACCATTGTAATAACAGCAACTTCTCACTTAAATCTCTTCTTTTTTACTCAGCTCCTAGTATTTCCCTGACTTCGTGGTCTTTTCCTTCAAAGGTTATCCCTGAGATGAGGGAAAAGCAGACCCTCTTGATATACAAGTTAGAAAAGTCTAACAGCTACCACCTCGGGCTGATTCTCAACCTTTGTGGTACAGAAAGCCCTTCATTTTGTAATGTTAATGGAAATGAGGTAATAGACAAAAATCCCTTAAAAAAGCTCAAAAAGAATAATATTCTTAAATAATCATCCCCCTCACAAAGTCCCTTTAGGCTGCCTATGGGGACCTGGTGACATCCAAGGCTCCTTCCAACTCAAAGGGAAAAGGAACATGCTTCCAAATTTGCATCCTTCTCAATAAGCCAGGATTAATGCCTTGACTCTGGGTGATTCAATAACTTTATGCCCTTGGGCAAAGCATTTAGTCAGAGTCGGTTTGTTTCTTATCTGTGTTTTGAAGTGAAAGCTAAAATAAATGGTGCTGGGTTTTGCCAAATGAGAGGTAGTTGAACCCAGAAAACCCAAACAAGTCACCTGTTGCAAGTCTCCCAAGGCTATACCGGGGGGGGGGGGGGGGGTGGGGAGGAGAAGCAAGTAATTTCAATCAATTATCATGCTCTTACTGTGTACCAGGTGAGTGGCCATATATTTCTAGTTAATCCCACAAATATCCTACAACTGAAGTTAATCAGTATGCCCATTTTTCTGATAAGGAGAGTAACCCCCCACTCCTGCAGGGGACACTGCTGTTAGATGCCAGTGTCTGGATTTTGTCCCCTGTGTACCCCAAGACATGCTTTCTCTAGCTCTCTGCAGTGCCTCATGCTCTAAGAGGCCTCATTCACCGAGAAGTTCTACCCTACAAGCACAGCAACGTTCTAGTCAACACACTGGTTAAAGAAAGCCAAAGTGTCAAAGTTGGTGGGTCAGGGGAGCCCCAGGTCTCTTGGACCCAAGAGGAGAAAGTTTGCTGCTTAAGATGGGCTCCTTTGAGGATGGAGGGAATGGTGTGCAGTCTCACTCGGGCACTGTTCATGTGGTTAGCTGGGAACATTGTGTTCTAGTCACAAGAGCTTCAAATGATTTTTTTGTTTGTTTGTTTAAGATGTTATTTATTCATTTGACAGACAGGTCACAAGTAGGCAGAGAGGCAGGCAGAGAGAGAGGGGGAAGCAGGCTCCCCGCTGAGCAGAGAGCCCAATGCGGGTCTCGATCCCAGGACCCTGAGATCATGACCTGAGCCGAAGGCAGAGGCTTAACCCTCTGAGCCACCCAGGTGCCCTAACAAATGATTTTAAAATCATTTCACACATGGGCCTCAATTTCCTAAGTCGTCTTCCTATCGAGGAAGAAGAATGGTGGCAGGTCATGCAAGGGGGCGTTCTCAGGAGGGGATGGAGGGACAGAAGGCCACCTCCTAGTCCTTGCACAGCTGCTTTCCTTTATTAACTGTTTGCTTTTCCTTGCAAAGTGGCCATGGATTTGGTATTTTAAAATACAGGCTCTTTTAATCATCTGCTGTTTCATTTCATATGCATTTTAATGGATGTGTTTAACTTGATTCTTGCCTCCTAATGTGAATTACTCCCAGAGGGCACACACTTTATTGAAAAGGGAAAATAATAAAATAAAACCACTGAGTGAAAAGTTAAGCTGTTCCTGTTCTAGACTACTTGGTAAAAACGGGCTGGCAGAGGAAATCTTCTTCACTGGGCATCAGTGCGTGAGGCCTCAGTGGGGTGTCTGCACCAAACAAAAAGAATGAGGCAGAAATGTGAATTGTGTATGCAAACATTTTGGGCGATTTTGTGACACTATAAAACAAAGCAAAACAAAACCAAAACAAAACAAACAAAAAAAACACAACTCCTCAATAGGAAAATCCTATATAGTTTCCAGTGAAGTCAAAATTGGAAATGAACAACGTCTACCATCTGCTTAGGTAATTGGGACAATATTTACTTTGGGTCTAGATATGGATCCAGGGATCATGGATCATACAAACCCCTCTTTCAGACTGATGGGAATTCTCTTCTGAGGTTCTAGACACCTGAGTAAACTGAGAGAAATAAAATGCTAGAAGGTGGGGGAAAACACAGAGGCCACAAAGATTTACAAACAAACAAATAAATCACAGAGTGTTTGCTTAGAAAAGAGGATGTAAAGAAATATGGCAAAAACCACTCATGCTTATCAAACACCCACCAAATATCAAACTGTTTACTCTCCATTTCCGGGTAGGGAAATGTGGCTGGCCAGTGGGATATGCTTGAGTGCCAACCACCTCCCAAGTGACCCTCTCTGACTCATACCTTCAGCCCTCCCTCGCTGCTGGGAAGGTCTTGGAGAGTACAGGTTCAAAATGGCATCACTCCAAGATGGAGGAAGGTCACCCAAAGCATAGTGAACTTTGCTTGTGCCAAGAAATTAACCTTTCCTGCAGTAAGCCTCTGAGATTGTGGGATTTATCAGGGGTCACAAAGAGGATTAGTTTACCTTGATTAGTATAGAACCACTCGAGCCTTTGGATCCTCTGAAGTTAGAGAGTAAGAGGAAGCATGAATATTGCTTTTGTTAAAGAAGAACAAGACAAGACAGAGAGGGAATGATTGAGATGAGATAGAAGGAAAAACAAGCTGGCTTTCCATAGTTTGGAGACATAGAAATGCTCTACCAATGAACAATTCTGGAATTCTCCTTGTAAGGACAGGATCAGTAAATCTATTAATAATAATATTACACAGTGTTGAACAGTACATATTCAAAGCATTTTCTCATGCTAGCTTCAATGAGTTACTGCCAGGTGCCTGAAGGTGACCAGATAATGTCAGGAGGTTGGTTTCTGCCTCATAATTTTAGAATGAAAACACTCTCCATCTTTGTGCCTCCAGCACTGGACCAGCAAGAGACTTTTCTCCATCCCATCTTTGACAAAAAAAGAAAAAAAAAAAAAAAAGAAGAAAAAAAAATCATACCCAGCTGAAAACGACCCAAACACACCAAAGAATGCTTGGATAATGGCCTTGGTTTATCTCATAACATTTTGTGTCTGCCCCTCAGGCAAGTAATTCATCATCACAATCTCGCCAGTGAATCACAGGGCTCACACACTGTTACAAATCCTGCCTTTCAGCAAGCCCAGAATGAACCATTATGCTTCAACCCAGTATGAAATAATCCCAGTGAAACCAGCTGACCTGTCGGGGGGTGCCTAGATAACACGGAAAGACATAGCACCTAATGCATTGGGGAATCTGTCAAAAACCATAGATTGGTGTAAAAACAAGCTGCACATTATTGATCTGGTATATTACTGTTGCTTTGAAAATAACTGGATCTCACTTTTGCCCTTTAATTTCTCCATCTTAATCACACTCTGTCAAGACCAGGGCATGCATATTATGCATAAAAAGGTCAAGAATGCCCTTGTGGGCTGCCTGACCCAACACAGCGATATGTCCTAGACATCAGTACGCATGCATACAAAATGATCGGCGCACAGGCCTCTGTGAACTGGACCAGCCGGAAAAAATAGAGCTTGATGAGACGTGAGCCTCCAAGACAAATTTACAGCCCAAGGCATGAAAAAAAGATGTCAGTAACAATACACAGATTTCGGGTAACCACTCTTTCAGTTAACTTAGACTCCAGAGCCAAACAGTGGGATGCTCTCCTGGGACACCTGAACCAATTTCTGGCCAGCCTCGTTGAAGGCTGATGGACAAACTTTGACCTAATCGTAAATGTTACTTGCACCTTTATGGGGGTTGATCATATTCAGGGGCTATTTTCTTGAGTCCCTGTATCTTTAGATTTATTGATGTCAGGCCAATGAAATATTGGGAGTTTTGACCCCTCATGCTACACCCAGCAAGATAATGCCAAACCACTTGCTGATTCTTCTACTCTCATTCTGACAATACTTTTGAAATTTTTCTTGGGGAAAAAAAATTGGTAATTATCTTCTCTCCAGGGATTCAACATCAAAATTGTTTCTTAGTGTCCCTCAGGGCCACTCTGTGAGTCTCACTTCAGTATCTTCCCTTTGCTTTTCTCTCTTTACTGCCTCTCTCTCCACACACACACACAGACACACACACACACACACACACACACACACACACACACACACTATGTTTGTTATATAAATAGCATCGTTCATTAAACTTTCCTCTTCTTACAGACTTCATAAGCTTCTCTGATTGGTCTTCCCAACTCCTGTTACACCTGTTCCTTCCTTCTTCAACATCTATTACTGATGTGAAAATACACAAAGACAACTAAATGGGAAAAGCAAAAACTGGGGCACCCCCGGGTGGCTCAGTCATTGGGCATCTGCCTTTGGCTCTGGTCATAATGCCAGGGTCCTGTAATGGAGCCCTGCACTGGGCTCCCTGCCCCACAGGAAGCCTGCTTTTCCCTCCTCCTCTCCCCGTGCTTGTGTTCCCTCTTGCTGTGTCTCTCTCTGTTGAATAAATAAAATCTTGGGAAAAAAAAAGAAAGAAAAAAACTATTTCTGAACTTACTGTCGCAAGGGAGTTAGCCACCGTCATTTGTGTTTTGACAGAGATTCAAAGGTAGGCAGAGGAGTAGGAAGGCTTTCTAGTGGAGAAAGAGGAAGCCTTCAGGTGTCCCCTCATGGAGGCTGTTGGCATATGGGGGGTGGCGTTGACTAGAAGTGGGGCATTCTGTGTGACTGGTTATGGGGGCATATTTGGCTTTCTCTGGTTGGTCCTAAGTTGAAAGTGGGGACAAAAAGTAGGGGAGCTGGCAGGTATTAATTAATTTCAGGCTGTTTTAGGTTGATCTTTACAGAAATGGTGTAACTTCCTGGATTGTCACTAGAGACAGCAATCTGGCCTCCAGCAAGTCTGAGCCCTAGCAAGCAGGCTGGCTCCCTGGGTTCCTCATTGAAGATAAGGGACTGATTTCCTGAACAGGTTATTGTGGATCCTCAGCCCAGACTTCTCTTGTTTAACAGGACGTGGCCATTGTCTGTTGATATAGTAAGTCTCTCAATAACCACCTACTGTGAACCAAATATTGTTCGAGGAACTGGTTGTATAGATGTAACCAAAACCGACGAAGTCTTTGCTTGTATGTTCTAATGGAAGAGATGACAAACGAGTGTGTATTTGGGTATTTGGGTTGTGGTATGAAAGACGAAGCAGGATTGGGTGATAGTGAAAGATAAAGTAGTTCCTATTTTAGAAAGACTACCCACAGCAAGCCTCTCTGAATGAATGAGAGTTGAGTATTCATTCACCTCTCTGGTTTGTTATCCTTTCCTCCACAGAATGCATTGATGCTGCTGGCAAATTCCAGAGAATCCGTCAATTCCTAGGCTCAAACGTGCGACATATCAAGGATGTGTGATGTCAGGGAAAGATCATAGAAATCGGGTCCACTGGTGGCTCCATCACAGACCAGCTGTGTGACATTTGACAAATAACACTTCCCTTGAGCCTTAGTTTCTTAATCTTTAAAATGAAAATAATAATAACCACCTCAGTGATTTATTGTAAGAATTGGAAAAAATATATCAATAACACATTTGGTATACAGTAGAGAATCTTATTAGTCTTGGAATGCCCCACTTGGCATGCCTAAGATACTGTGATCCCTTCTATGTGTCAAGAACATATTGCAATGCCTTCATAAATCCAAATAAAATATTTGGTACAGGTCCCAATATGTATTATTTTCATTAATTGTAACAGAAACACATGCTTCTATCTTGTCAATGGATAGACCACTTGAGCAGAATTACAGATGAACAACGTGGGGGTTAGGGACCCCAACATCCCACATAGTCAAATTTTCATGTGAAACTTTGACCCCCCAAACTGAACTACTAAATCCTACCTTTGACCAAAACCTTGATAATACAAGCAGCCAATTAACACATATTTTTATATGTATTATATATTGTATTTTTACAACAAAATAAGCTAGAGGCAAGACTATGTTATTAAGAAAGTCATAAGGATGAGATGTACATTTGCAAAACTATTATATTTATGGGCAAAAAAAATCTGTGTCAGTGAACCCACTCAGTTAAAACCTATGTAATACAGGGTCAACTGTATTACCTTCAGATAGAAAAAAGAATAAGATGGCTGGCCAGGGCCTTACCATTGCCAGCACTCTATTGTCTTGGATGTATTTGTCAAGCAGTAAGAGATGCAAGAGTAATTAACTCTTTCAGAAAGGCTGTTAACCAATCTTTACCAAGTGGGCACCTCTTCCGGGTGCCCATGCTTTCACAGAAGAAGACAGTATATAGAGTCACTGCAGTGTATGGACTATAAAGGCCATCATAGGACTTATTAAGTACCCCTTTCCTGGAGAAGCAGGGCTGTTGAGAAAGTCTGTCTTTAGCATGTCGAATGACCTTATAAATTCTGAATTGAATTTTTGGAGTCCTATTGGCTCCAAGACTCCCACACTATGTCAAAAGATTTAGTTTGCATGTAGATCATACCAAAAATTGGTAATTATGAAAATCATACCCTACAGAAGTTCTTCTCAATCTGTATCATGCAAAATAATCACCCAGAGAGCTTATTCAAACAGATTTCAGGAATGGGACTGGAGAATGGCATTTTTAGCAGCTCCCTGATGATGCTGCTACTGGTCTGGGGACCCCACTTTGAGTAGCACTGCCATATAGGTCAGAGTATAGAGCATTCATATTCTCAAACCAAAAAGAGCACACATATGCACACACACATACATACACACACCATGTTCTGTACAAAAGCTGGCAGAGAAGATAGAGTTGGGACCTCTGAATATTAAATTTTCAGCATCTGTCATACATTTACAGAAAAATTAAGAATATGTATTTGGAATCGGTCCTATCTTAGAAAATCCAGGATGTCTGTTTCACTGAACTATGTGCCACTTTCCCAAATGGTCTAATTAGTTCCATTTCAGAACAATGTAACAGAGAAAGAAGACTTCTTCATTTCTTTATTTATAGGCATAGACAAGTCCTAAAGAGGAAGAAAAAAATTATACAAAACATCAGCACAGACCATCACCACCTATAGATGTTAGCAACATCCCTTCCTGAGTGCTGACCTTGGCCCTGGCAATGGCTTTGTGGAAGCATGGTGGGTTGAGGAAAAGAGGAAACTCCTGGCCCCTGTCCTGGAGCAACTCAAAAGGAGGCAAGGAGCTTTGTCTTTGGCTATATGTTGCCACCCCCTGAGACAGTCTGTTAGAATCATCCATTAATATTTTTAAGAAAATAGAAAAATACCAATGAATCCACAGAGTTTGTCCCAACGGGGCCATTTTCAAGGGTTACAAACAGCAGTGAATGAGCCTGGCTTGATACCATCAATCGTAGCTGCTCTCTTTCCTTTGAGGACTCAGGATTATCCTTTCATTTCCTTTAATTACTCAACTGATATCAGTTCAATCAATGAAATGAATATCACTGAAATTAGGGAGCCAGTATTGAAATGAAAGTAATATATTTTTAACTCTTCTGTCTTTTTCACCAGTCTAATAAAACCCTCAAGAACCTAACTTGTTTTTCTTTCTTATTCTGTTTGCTAAATTGTTCGTGTCCCCATTCTGCAAGCAGCATACTGGTCCCTCTGATGTCTGGATTATCTTTTACTGCCTCTCTCTTGAGTCCTATAGAGGACAGTGGCTCCATGTGCTCTCTGTGGTTTCCCTTTTAGGGTTTATCCTTGTCACTGAATTATGCTTGAAATTGTAAGCCAAAAAGAAAACAAATATATTTCCCTTTCTGTGGCAGAAAGACTGCTGAATTTTCAGTCAGGACACCTGAGTGTTCATCCCAATTCTGCAAATAACTAGGGGCTGACCTTGCACAGGATACTTGACTTCTAGTTTTTTTCCTGTATCCATAAAAAGAGGTACTCGGTGCCCTTTCAGTTCTAAATATATTTAATTGTCAAATATGTTTCTTCAACTGGTAGAGAAGGAAACAGTATTTGTTAGGTTTCTGATCTTTGTAACAACTTTCTCTTGTAGTTTTTATTCTTATTTTACTGACACCCACCATCCCTCCACAATGAAGACAACTTCTCTTGTCTCTGAAAAGATTCTTCACATGGTGTCATAAATTGTGTGCCTGTATACAATTCATTCATTCATTCATTCATTCATTCACTTCCTATTTCCTGTATGTCTGATATGTATTTCACAGACAGATACAGACAAGAGTTTAATGTTTATCGTGACCTGAGAGTAAATCACAAAAGCAAGTTGTCCTTCTCCTCTAGAGAGTTGTGAACTCAGCTATGCTCCATTTCTAATTTCCAAACTTCTGATACTGTAGCTTCCTGGATGAGATGTGATTAACAGGGAAAAAAAAAACCAAAAAAAAAAACATAAGGCAGAGTTTGAAATCGCTTAAGGATTGATCCATTTTGCAAGCACTTCCTGTTATTGATTTCACACATCTGTGCCTCTGAGACAGCCATGGGATAACCTTGACATTCTGGACTTTCTGGAGTTTCTCCTTCTTATAGATATGACTGGTGCTCCCACAGTTCCTTAAGAAAATAGTATGGGAGTGGCAATCTGGTTGGAAGTGAAGAGTTAGGAATTTGTGCTGAGAATCAGACACAATAGTCAATACAAATTTATTCATTAACGATGCTCACCTTCACATTTCATAGAATTGAAAAACTGCTCACATGTTTTTGGGGAGAGTGAGAAAAGTGATGATATGCTACTAGGTGATCTGTATGTTAAAGATGGGTAACATATGCCATCAGATCTAATGATCTCAGGATCTCAGGATCTCAGGAGAATATTATCCTTTGGCAAAGATAGGCTCCTTTGTGCACACCTTAGAAGGAGTGGTGAGAAGTGAGGGAATAAAACCAAGGAGCTTAGTCTAAGAGAACAAACACTTTGGAGAGCACATGAGGGTTTTAACCAAATCTATGAAGGGCTCTCACAGAAAAGGAGAATTTGAGGTGAAATGGAAAAAAAAAAAATGAACAAAGCTAATAGCTTATTTTGTCTCAATACACAGAAAGACATTTCTATCAATTAGCGTTGTCCTCTAAAGAAATAAAACTACCATGTGAGGTAATAGGTTCCTTGTCCCTAGAAGTATTCAAGATAGGACCAAATGTCAATTTCAGGAAGAACTTCATGCAAAATAATGAAAAACTTGGTTGCTGCTTTTAAAACAAAATTTTCCCTGCCTCAAATGCTTTTCATTTAATTAAAGTTCAGTGGTATTTTATTCTTCAGAAACTCTTATTATTTCATTTCACACTGCCTCTTCCTTTCACAGTTGTGAAACATCCTCTCAACATCACTTTACCTCTCTGTTCTCCGTCTCCCCTTTCCCTGTGACAATGGCAACTTCCTTATCTCCGCATGTAAATTTTATTCAATTAAACTTAGTTCAGTGAGCTCCTATTGTACTTAAGTTCTGAGATAGGCAGAATGGGGGACGCACAGATGAATAGTGTGGAGACTTGGGCTTAAGGGAATTTGAAAGATTCTAACAAAAGGGTGAAGGCAAGCCCAAAATAGCTATTATATGAGACAGAAGACAGCCACTGCTATTTTAAAAAGTTAGTGGGGATCACATCTATTGGAATTGCTTCAGGGAGGAGACAGCATCTAAGAAGAACCTTAAAGATAATGGAAGATGAGTTTCAAGGACCAAAGATAGAGACAGATGGGTATTTTTGACAATAGTTAACACTTGAGTATCAACATAAGAACGGGAGGAGGCTGGACCCCTTTGGGACCAGCAGATAGCACATCTGGCAGGACAGATGTCATTGGCATGATGAGATGAGCAGAGCAGGTTTGGAACACCTAGCAAAGAACTCTGAAGTTGAAGGAAAGGGCTTTTTATTTATTATAACCCAAGAAGCCTTTGCAGAGTACTTAAGGTTATCAGAGAAACAGAATGATAACAGTTGTTTTATTGGGAAATTAATGTGCTAGTTTTGCTTAGGGAGGATTGGTGTAAAAAATGTCAAAAGTGGGAGAATCAGCAGATCACTGTGATAGTTTGAGAAATAGCAGGATTTCAGAGAGGTAAGGGTCTGTGGTAATGCAAAGGAGCTGCGAAACCCGGGTTGGAGGTTTTTCTTAATTTGATGACATATTTATACTCATTGGAAAGCAACTCAGAAAATATAAAGAAGTAGAAAGAAGAAAGCTGAAATTGCCAATACTTCCAACAATTGACAATAGAGATTAACATGTAATGTATATCCATTCTGACTTTTAGTTGTTGTATTTTTTCTTACAGATTTGGATGATATCAGCCATACCATTTTGTACACCATTTTTCTCAACTGGTAATGTCTCACAATTATTTTTCAGGTCAGGAAATTCATTTTTATATGCCATTTTAATGGCTGCAGAGCTTCTATTTACATGCATATTATATTTGTTGAACCATTTCCCCACTGGAGGTCTTAGATGTTTTCATATCTTCCCAATATTAGCTGTATATAAATATATAAAAATATATATTACATGTATAGATACAGACACACACATATATGTATTTTTCTGATTACTTCCTTAGATAAATTCATAATGGGATAGGTCAGAGACTGCCGCTAAACCATCCCCAGTTGTTGTTCCATGCTTTTCTTTTAGTATTTGAACCTGAATTTTCAGTGAGCACATAGACGGCAACAATAAAAGCTACATTTTCCAGCCACCTTTTCCACCAGAAACTTCAGGTATTGGGATCTAAATGGACGTATAGCATGTGACTTCTGCAAAGTGTCGTTTAAAAGCCAAATTTTCTTGGGTGCCTGGGTGGCTCAGTGGGTTGAGCCGCTGCCTTCGGCTCAGGTCATGATCTCAGGGTCCTGGGTTCGAGTCCTGCATCGGGCTCTCTGCTCAGCAGGGAGCCTGCTTCCCTCTCTCTCTCTGCCTGCTTCTCTACTTGTGATCTCTCTCTGTCAAATAAATAATAAAAATAAAATCTTTAAAAAAAAATAAAAAATAAAAGCCAAGTTTTCTTTTGTCTTCCGTCAGAGGGCTGATAGGATGGCTGGGGCTAAAAGAGCCTCCAAGGACATGAAACGAAGCTTTTCCCCAGGTTGGTCAAGCAAACAGTTACCAGCTTTCTCTGGGGTCCACGGTACCCTCTAGGAAGGGCCAGAAGCGCCTTACCAGCCCTGGACTGCTCACTTCCAGAAGGAAGAAGTACACTTTATCTTATTTGACTCACTTTCGAATTTGGTTTTCTATCAGATACAGCTGAACTAATCCTAACTAAAACAATGGATTTGAAAGTTTGTACATTTTTAAGGCTTTCTGTACACATTACCAAATTCTAGTCCAGCAAGGCTGGGCTGATGAATATCCCCACCAGTAATGCATAATTAGAGCTCCATTCTCCATTTATCCCGGGTAATACTAGGTACTACAATTCTTTTTAAATCTTTGCCTGTGTGGCAGTTGATAAATGGTATCTCTTTGTTCACATTCTCATTTCCAGCTCATTTTTCTGGATCTTTTTCCCATTCTTCTTCCAATCCCCCTGACATAACCCTCTCTTTGACTACGAATTCAGAGACATCGTCTATGTTAAAAACATCGCCCTGATGATGAAATAATTGGGTTTTACTCTTCTTTTGATAGCTTGCTGTCTTCTCTTCCAGAAAGCAGAATTTTTGATCCAAAGACAATGCATCAGGGGCTCTTTTCTTGTCTTTTCTTTATGATTCTCTTTCCTTGCTACCTGATCTCTTCCAGCGAAGTATGCTTGGCCATCCCTCTAGAGTGCTCAGGACTTTTACTGCTGCAGAAGGAATATCAGGGTACAAAATTCAAGCAAACTGAGCAAATCACATGTATGCAGAACATTTTAGCAATCGTGGCCACATTTATGTCTCCTTCTCACACCCAAGGGACAGAACCCTATTCCGTAGCTCTAGATTTTTCCCTTAGACTCTCACTGTAGTAAATCCCCTTTCTCTTCCCATAACGATCAGCTAACTTGACTGAACATAACCTGCTTAAAAGATGATGAAAAAACAACTTTGAGAACAAATAATCTTTTAAAAAACTTCCAAACTTAAAAGTCCTCATGATGTATGTCAATCATCTTATCTCCCATTTCCTGCCCCAACCTAGGCTTTCCCCAGTATCTCTTCTTATTAATTCTGCTTGCCTCCACCCTATACTGATGTAACCATCACTGGATGAGACCCTCTACTTTCCCCCAAAAGGTCATTCCTAAATGCATATCTGCACACCTATAGCCCACTTTTTTTTTTAAACCTAAATTGTCATAACTACTAATACCCAAAAAACCAATTGGATTTTGTTGGTCAGCCACTAATGAACATGGATGCCTTCCAAATCCGGTTATAAGTTTAAGGAGGAGATAGGGAACATGCCATATACTATTTTCTCCATTGTCTTTCTCTTTTAGGCATCAGGCCACTTAGGAGTTCCTGTCCCTTAACTCCTACTGACTACACCCATAGTTCATGAGGCCATCTTGGAACTCACACTACCCCACCCCATGTTTTATTTATTTGTGTTGCTTCGACCCCCTTTCAATATAAATATATATATATATATATATATACACACACACACACACATATATATATTTACATTTGGGGGGGAGTGCCTGCTATGTGTCAAGCAGTTTTCTAGCATCATCTGTTTTTTTCTCAAATTAACTTAGAAGGCAAAGGTTATTATTAGCCCTGTTTTAAACATGAAAACCGGAAGTCTCAAAGGCACAGCTAGTAGTTGTTAGAAACAAGATTTAAACTCTGACAGCCTTAAAACTGTTGGCATCCCTGTCAGTGACACTCTGCTGTCTCTCCCGAAATTCCTCCAGCTTTTCCTTGCTAAGCCTATTTATTCTCTCTCTTAGAGCTCTCTGTCACTCTGACACCCCCGCCTGGAGGCCTTTCTGCCATCTGCATATCAACTCAAATCCTACTGACTTGCCAGCACCTGTAAATTTCATCCTAACAAAACAGTTACATCACAAAACTACTCATTTTGGCTGTCTCATCCCTTAAGGCTGGGCAGGCTAAATGGGATTGTCAGAGGTATCCGTTGTGATGAGAGCTGCATTGTGGCCAGAAGGTTCCCTCGGAATCTGCTCTTTTGATGACCACAACTAACAGGAAGTTGGAGTGAATAATGTGTCAGACACTGTACTGAGCTCTTTGTACACCGACACTGGGTCAGATCAACCCAAGGAGGTTGGTCCTGTTATTAGCCCTATTTTACAACCAAGGACACTGAGGCCAGGAGAATGCCAGTAACGGGTCCACTGCACCCAAGGATCACCTAGCAGACCCAGCACCTGAGTCCAGGCATGCACGAATCCAGTACCCCTACATTGCTTCATCTTTTTCATAATATTGCTGATATCTTAATAAAATAGCAGAAACCCACAGGGAAAATAATTACCCAACAGCCTATCCCCAAATCCAATCATTTTTATTTTCATTTAAATCATCCAGGACATGACCATGTACATATCCAATTTTACCTACTTATGTTATGTAACATTATGGATGGAATTAGTTTTCTACATTTTCCATTAACATTTTGTCAACCATGCAACTCTCTGGCAATAAACTTAAAACCCGAACGAAACAGCTGACTTCCTAGCAATGTATCAGTTGCCAAAACTGACCCATTGAGAAGTGGAAAATGTGAACAGGCTAATTACCATAGAAGGGATAATAAAAGGCACGAGGCTTAGGTGAATTTCCAGCTAAATTTACCTAAGCTTTAAATAATAGGTCATCCCAATGTTACTTAAGCCACCAATTGATAAAAAGATGGACGTTTATCCAGTTCATTTATGTGGACAGTTTAACTTTAATAACAAAATACAATAAAGATGCCACAGGAAGGAAAAATATTGTACAATCTCAATTCAAATAGGACATTAGAAAGTTGATCCTGCAAAGCTATTAAATAAATATTACATTATGACCAAGTAGGGTTTATTCCAGGAAATCAGAATGCTTAATATCAAGAAATCTATCTGCATAATACATTAGGTCAAGGACATAAAGAACAAAACATGTGCAAATAGATCAATGCTGAAGTGATGCCTGATAAAATTTAGCAATTTGGGGAGCACTTTTTTTTTAATTTTTCATTTTATTTTAAGTAGGCTCCACACCCAACATGGAGCTTGAACTCATCACCCTGAGATTATGAGTCACACACCCTACTGACTGAGTTAGCCAGGCATCCCAAAATTTAACAATCTCTTCAATAAAATATTAAGTCAATAATGGAAAAAGGAAACAAATAAATTATAAAATATGAAACACGGCAGAAAATGTTCTCCTAAATGGGTAAGGTTTGTTATTTAAACTAAAATGAAAAAATCAGACTAGTATGTTACCGACTGTATCACAATTATAATTTAACATTACCTTAACTCAACACATAAATGCTAAAAAGAAAGAACTAAACCTATTTTACAATGATCCCATTTCTTGCTCAGAAATCCCCAAAGACTGAAAAAAAAATAGAATTTATAATAGGATTTGCAAGTTAGCAATAGTCTGCGACAAATAGAAACAGGAAAACAAAAATTCAGTTACAAAAGAAAAAATAAATTTTAAAAGAGGTAGAAAATGTGTCATACAAATGACATTGGCTAGAGCGGATAAAGCTATATAATCTCCTGAAAGATCAAACAATATCTAAACAAATGGAAAGATATGCCATCCCTTTAGATAAAGACTTAAGATCACAAACATAAAATCTTTCTAAATTAATAAATATACTAACATTCAGTTAGAGCCCAGGAGAATCTTTGTTAATGATGATGTAAAATGCTTTTAAAGTTTACATGGAAAAATAACTTTCATATAATAGCCATTTTTTTTTTTTTTAATGGGAAGAAAGGATGGAGAAGGGTACTGGCCATGCCAAGATGAAGACGTCTAAAAACACTGTAATCAAATCAATATGGCATTGGCCAGAAGAGATGGTGGGATTAAGGGAGCAGAATAGAAAATCCAGGAATACATCCTGGTCCATATGAAAACTCAGTTGGTATTTCAGTTCAGTTGGAAAGGAACAGACTTTTTAATAAATGGTGCTGGCGAACTGGTTACCCATCTGGAAGAAAATAAAATTGGTCCTCAGTTTTACACAAAATATGAAAATATTTTCCAGATGGATTAAAGCCTTAAATGTAGAATACGAAGTAATAAAACTCTCAGAGACAATCTTGAAGACAGGATGTATAATCCAGAAGCAGGAAACCATTTCTAACTCACCCTAGAAACCCCAAAGCCATAAAAGTAAAAACAAGATACATTTGCCTATCTAAAAATAGATAACTTTTGAGTGATCAATCAGACCACACACAAAGTAAAGAGGCAAATGTTAGATTTGGGGAAAGAAGTAGTGAGTCCCTCTAAATGACACAAAAGAGTTAAACAACCATAACTATTCATAACACTTGTACTGAAGAGCCAACACAAAAAGCCAACAAAGTTATAAAAAGATGTGTAAACTCATTGGTTGCCAGGAAAACGCAAATTTCAGATACAAGCTCCCCCTGGATACCAGTTAGAGAAACAAACAAGAAAAGCAGAGGGAAATGGTCAATTACTATCTGTCCACACCATACTTGAGCATTTAAAAACAATGAATTAGGGTTCGTTCAATTAACTTGAATTTTTTTTCCTGATATATTATTATTGGGAAAAAGGGTGCAGAAAAGTGAGTACAAGGTGATCTATTTTAAAAATGGGAGCAAAGACAAAGAAAACTCTTTACATGTATATGACTAAGACATTTTAAACATGGAGAAAACTATTAAAGGGTGCCTGTTATGTTTCTAACCAACGTTGACAAAGTATACAGGCAGGGGTTTGGCTAAGGGGCAGAATGAAGAAGGGAAAGGGAGAACGGAAGATGGCATTAAAACTATGATGTATGCTAAGTTTATTTTCCATGTTTTTGGTTAAAAGGAGTACATGAGTACGTGTATAAAGAAAATATTTAAGAAAAATAATAAAACTGTAAAAAATATTATTCATGTGTTCCTAAATTAATTTCAACTATAATTTTTGTGTGGTATGTGTATGTGATACCTCATTCCCTTTCTCCTTTTAGATTTCTCCCCCAAGAAAGGTCAAAAATATTCACAGCCCTGAACATACCTTCTTCATTCTTCTCCACCAACTACATTGTTATTAATTATAGAAAAAGTAGAAGAATATTAAGACTACCTATAATCTTACAGATCACTGCTTACCTTAGGTAGTTTTTCTTTTCATTCCTGTATTAATTCTGAACTATTATGACTCTAAGATCTCAAAGTTTCTCAGGTCCTGTTCCCAATTCCCAAGAGGGCACTGTCTATGGATGGGTGATTATAAAAAAGTCAAATGTCACCATCATAATTCAGAATGTGCCATGCCAATCTCAGGGGCTGGTGTTTCTGTGATCCCCTCAATGAGAAAATGGTCAGTGTCATTGGGTCAGGCCTCAAGTAGGACCTAAAGTAATTTCTTTACGACTATCCTTCTAGTCCATAGATAGGACATCACTTCTGAAATAACTAAGCTAACAAGGTAACTGTGAAAAGGCTAATGGTTGCACCAACATCCCATCTAGCTTTTGAAAATGACACACAGCAAAGGCTTCCATGTGCTTTCTGTGTACCAGAGACTCTCGCCAGCTTCAAGTCATGGAATCCTCATGAAGACTTTCAGGTTAAGTATTACTTTCTTTTCTTTCTTCCTTCCTTTCTTTCTCTCGCTCTCTCTCTTTTTTTTTTTCTTAAGATTTATTTATTTATTTTAGAGAGGTGTGGAGGGGCTGAGGGAGAAGGAAAGAGTCTTAAGCAGACTCCACCCTGAACCCAGAGCCCAATGCCAGGCTCGATCTCATGACCTTGAGATCATGACCTGAGCTGAAACCAAGAAGTAGAAACTCAAAAGACTGTGCCACCCAGGTGCCCCAGGTAAGTATGACTTTCATCTGTGTTTACAGATGAGGCACAGAGAAGTTACAGAATCCTGTCATGGGTTTGTGTTATACACAAACACAGCTGATCTTCAAACTCGTACTTCAAACCTCACTGTTCCCCCCATCTCACCACTGCCCCATGCTTCTCTCAATCCAGGGAAAGAATGAAACCAGAGAGAATGCAAGTTGAAAAGACATAGAGTTTCAGGCACCTGAGGATTGGTTTGCAATGTGGTTGGTCTCAGTCCCTTAGTGCCCAGCAGCAGTGTCTCCCCTGGATAGCTGAAGACTGTGGCCAGGGGACCATTTACCTACTGGAGCGGAGTTGCAATGATGAGAAATTTGCTTTGTTCTGGGGAATGGATGCGTTCTACAAGTTTTATTTATTCTTCACACTCACGCATACATTCAATGCCGCTTTTATTGTTTTTCCCCTAATCCCATATTTGCTATGAAACTGATTTTATCAGTTGCGATTTTGCCAACCGTGGTGTTTCTTAAGATTTGGCTAGGGATCGCTGCACTGAGATTTCCCTAAAGTTAACACATCAGCACTGATAGGGAAGGAAGTGATTCACTTGGCTGGCAACAAGCTGTGAGGGGCTCCAGGGGAGGAGGTAGAAGTTGGAGGAAGCACAAGAAGCACACAACCCCATCTGGTCAGATATTACCCTGGGTCCCGTACAGAAATAGAACCCTGTCCTGGGAGGGACTCTCCTGTGGTCCTCATACAAAGCCCTCAAAATAGCCTTGAGCACTTCCGCCATTCACACAAGATGAACCAGAGTTTCATTAAGGACTTCATAAATAGCACAGTATGGAATTTTTTGAAGACCTATGTATTTGTTTGGAGTGCCATAACAAAATACTAAAGCTTGGGTGGCTTACCCAAGAGACATTTATTCTGCACCATTCTGGAGGCTGAGAAGCCCAAGGTCAAGGTACCAGCCTACTCAATTCCCAGTGAGAACCTCAGATGGTGGCTTTTTATCTGTTTTGCCCTGCAATGAGAGTGCTCTGGTGTCTCTTCCTACCTTCCTAAGGGCACTAAACCCACCACGAGGGCCACACCTTTGAGACTTCATCTACTTCTCTCTCTTCAAAGACCCCATCTCTAAACCCCATCATATTAGGGCTTAGGCTTCAAAATATAAACTTGGGGGGGACACAATGCAAGCTTTTTACCTTTGAATAAATCACCTCCCTTAACCTCTTTCCCAAATTTTTCTCTCTTACTGTTACTGTGTCTCTCATGTTCCTGGAAACCTCCTTCTATCAGGCTCTGCTTAGCTTTTTCCAACCTTCAGAAACTTCTTGTCTCCACTGCCTTTTTTCTTTTGATGTACAAAGCTGAAATTTCTGCTCTGAAAAAAATGGCCATTACATGCAGATTGCCTCAAAATAAAACAAAAGATTCCCATACTATCTGATCCCATTCTTCCTAGAGAATAGTAGGGCAAAATCTAATTTTTCCATGCCACAAAATATAATTTGTTCTTGGGACACATATTTTGTATTTAATAAGTATTCATTTGTATTTATTCAATTGATTGAAAAAGAATTCTACATGAGCAGGTCTTTGACAATAGCTGGTATTTCTCTTAAAAGGAGTCCCAAATTATCAAAAATTAAAAAAAAAAAAAACTTTAAAAAAAAGGAATGAAGTACTGACATATAAAATAATAAGGATGAAGTTCGAGAACATTATGCCTAAGGGAAAGAAGCCAGTCAAAGAACCACAAATCATAGGGTTCCATGTACATGGGATGCCCAGAATAAGCAACCTCTAGAGGCAGAAAGCAGATTAGTGGTTGCCTCAGAATGAGGAGGAGAGACTGTTAATGGGTATGGAGTGTCTTTCTGGATTAATAAAAATGTTCTAAAATTCACTATGGTGCTGGCTGCCCAACTCTGTGACTATACTAAAAACAACAAAATGTACACTTTAAATGGGTGAACTGTATAGTATATGAATTATAGCTCAATGAGGTTGTGTGAGTGTGTGTGTGTATGTTTCAAGCAGGTCTCAAGTTTTGAAGAGTAGAATTATCTCAAGGACAGGCTCTAATTATTCTGGAGTCCTGATGGGGTCTAACCTTGATTACCATACAAATATTGTGCCTTAAATGAAATCCACCACATTTGGCTCTACCTAGCTCATCATAATACAGACCTGCACGTTTTACTGAGAAAAATGACCTGGTCCTCCAAAGAGAAGTTCCCAATATATTTTTAGTAATAACTACATTATTGGAATAAGTAGCATCTCAAGAGTATGTCTACACACACACACACACACACACACACAAAGAAACAAACAACACACATTTAGATATGTTCTTATTTCTTCTTATTTCTTCAGAAAACAAACAGTCCTTCCAAACTATAGTCACACCTTATATGTTATATCTTACCTATGGGTAGTGAGGAATTAAATGAGAGGTAAAATACATGGGCATTTGCCATTAAAAATTTAGAATAGAACAGAGTAAAGACAATGAAAACATGCATAATGATTCTCAGGAACAGAAAAAAAAAAATCACAACCAATTAGAGGTCTGCATACATGCTAATTGCTCTGTGAGAGGTGTCCCATCAAGAATGGCAGCTTGTCTATGTGAATGGGAAAGTGTGAATGAGTGAGCATGTTGATTCTGAGGTAGAACAAATTCTTATCTCACAGGTTCAAATTTTCCAGACTCATGAATATGACACATTAATATTCATTAAGTGGAACACATTATCATTTTAGAAGGAGATTACTGGGGACTCACTATTTTCATTCCATCACATTTTCCAATTAGGAGTCCCACTTTTGCAAATAATCAGCTTTCTGTTGCCAAAGGCTTTTCAGCTGCATTCTGGCAAGGGGCTTTGGAGCTAAGTTCAGCATCCATTTAAGAAACAGGAGAAAACTGAAGTACAATTATATTTTTTTTAATGACAGGTTAATCTTGCTGCAGTGAACCTGATCAGAGAGGAGCCATACTCCAAAGGAGGAAGACATGAACTCCTCATAGAGAGAGGGACTCAGACAATGAAGTCTGAGAAGAAGTTGCCTGCAGTTATGAAGAAATAAACGCACCCTGTGAATGATCTTGGAACTCTTGTTAAGCAAGAAGAAGCACCCATGTAAGGGGAGGCCCTTGAGGTCTAGGAGTGAACGCAAGGGGAAGAGCTGATAGCCATCGAAGAAGGCCAGTAATAGAATAGGAAGAGGAACATTGAACAAACCCATGCATATCCACCAGGCTGACATTTCTGTTCTGGGTTAGACATTTTTCCTAAAATTTCTGATTTCACTAATGATTTTAACAGATGAAACATTAGTCTAAGACCAGTTTGCTTTCTAAAAATGTCAAATAAATTTGAGATCATGCCCTTTCATATATTAATGCTTATTAATCATTAATCCCTAATTAGAATTTCCAAATAAATAAAGTAATTTAATTTCTATTTAAAACAAATATTCATGAATTTAATATGAGATAGCTAGAATTTTTTTTCTAACTGCAAAAACAAAACAAAACAGAACTCTGTCGCTCTACCCTTGTAAATTTATGAAGAATTGCATACAAGGCAAAAAAAATTAAAAATAGCATGTAAGGAAAATGAGCCCACCAGTTCTCAGTCCTCCTGCCCAGAGGCAGCTACTTTACCAGTTTGTTGTTGTTACTGTTGTTGTTTTTGAAACTGACTATGCAACATGCAGGCACACAGGTACCACCTGTTTTATCATTGGGGACATGCTCTAGGTACACTACTTTCACAATTTCATTAGAAGTCTATCTTGGACATAATTCTGTAGCAACATTTGTAATTTAACTCACTACATTGGAAAGAGACAATTAAAATAATCCAGTCAATCATTAAAAAGTAAACAAGTAAGGGGCACCAGGGTGGCTCAGTGGGTTAAAGCCTCTGCCTTTGGCTCAGATGGATCCCAAGATCCTGGGATCCAGAGAGCCCAACCCGCGTTGGGCTCTCTGTTCAGTGGGGAGCCTGCTTCCTCCTCTCTCTCTCTGTCTGCCTCTCTGCCTACTTGTGATCTCTGTCTATCAAATAAATAAATAAAATCTTAAAAAAAACAGTAAACAAGTAAGTAGCAATACTAAACCCCAAAGAGAGTTGGGGAGCCAGTATCCAGAGTTGCCACAATATATTATCTAAAGTGTCTAGTTTCTAAAAAAAAAAAAAAAAAAAAAAAAGGAAATAAGTAAAGAGACATGCAAATCTGACCCATACACAGGACAAAAGAGCAGAGAACAGGAGCAAACTGAGTAAATGCAGGATTTAACAAAGACTTCAAAACAGCTATTATAAGTATGTTCAAAAAGCCAAAGGACACCATGATTCAAGAATTAAATGGAGGTATGATGACAATGTCTTCTCAAATAAAGTATATCAATAAAGAGATGAAAATTACAAAAAAGGAGAAATAAATGGAAATTCTGGAATTAAAAAAAAGCACAATAACTGAAATGAAAAATTCACTAGAGAGGTTCAATAATGTATCTGAATTGGCAAGAAGAAGAAATAGTGAACTTTAAGATAGATCAATAGAAATTATACAAACTGAAGAACAAAGAAGAAAGAATGGAGAAAGATCAACAGAGCTTCAGAGAGATGTAGGACACCATCATGGACAGCAACACAATCATCAGGAATATATGTTTCATGCAGGAAGGCAAAATAAAGACATTCCCCAATAAACAAAAACTGAGAAAATTTATTGCTAGCAAATCAGCCTTACAAGAAATTCTGAAGGAATTTGTTCAAGCTGAAATAACATAAATTTGGGAAACTCACAAATATGTAGAATTTAAATAACGCACTCCTAAATAACCAGTGGAAAATATAATAAATCACAATAGAAATCAGAAAATACTTTGAGATGAATAAAACGAAAACACGACCTAGCAAATCTTACAGATGCACTAAAAGTAGTGTTCATAAGGAAATATATAGCTGTAAACTGATACATTAAAAAAAAGAACTTGAAAAAATAACCTAACTTTCTACCTTATGAAACTAGGAAAAGAAGGACAAACTAATTTCAGAGCAAAAAGAAAAAATAGAATAATAAAGATAAAAGGAAAACAAATGAAATATATAATAGAAAAATAGTAGATAAACTCATTAAAATTGGAAATCTATTCTCTGAAAAAATAAAAACATCAAAATTGACAAATCTGTAGGAAACAGATGAGAGAGAGAGGAGATTCAGGTTGCTACAATCAGAAGTAAAAGAAAGGGGGGACATTGTTATTGATCTTATAAAAAGTCTTATAATTTTTTTAAAGATTTTATTTATTTATTTGAGAAAGAGAGAGAGAGAGCCTGAGCAAGGGGAGGGGCAGAAGGAGAAGGAGAGGAAGAGGCAGAGTCCCTCACTGAGCAGGGAGCCTGATACAGGGCTTGATCACAGGACCCTGGATCACAACATGAGCAAAGGCAGACGTTTAACTGACTGAGCCACCCACACCCCCCCAAATAAAAATTCTTATAAAACAATATCAGGAAAATTTGTATGATGGCAAATTAGATGACCTAGAAGAAATGATCTGACTCCTAGAAAGACAAAAACTACCAAAACCATCTCAAGAAGAGAAATCTGAAATGACCTGTAGAAAGTAAATACAGGGGTCACTCAGGTGGCTCAGTGGGTTAAGCCTCTGCCTCCAGCTCAGGTCATGATCTCAGGGTCCTGGGATCGAGCCCTGCATCGGTCTCTCTGCTCGGCAGGGATCCTGCTTCCCCACCCCCTGCTGCTCCCCCTCTTCTTCTCTGCTTGTGATCTCTCTCTCTGTCCATCAAATAAATAAATAAAACCTTTTTTAAAAATGAGGAAAAGTTCTTTTAAAAAAATAAAAATAAATAAAAATGAAAATAAAAAGTAAAAACATAGACGCCTGGGTGGCTCAAGTCATGATTCCAGGATCTTGGGATTGAGCCCTGTGTCAGACCCCCTGCTCAGTAGGAAGTCTGCTCCCTCTCTCTGTGTCCCCCCGACCGCAACTTGTGGGTTTTTTTTAAACTTTTCTTTTTAAAATAAAATATTTTTTTAATTAAAAAAAAGTAAAGACATTGAAAGAGTAATCCAAAATATATCCATAAATAAAAGTCCAGTGCCAGAAGGCTACTTTGGTGCTTGACTTCAAAACTTAAAATAATACCAATTCTCTAAAAACTCTTCCAGAAAACAGACAAAGAGGGCACATCCACACCTCTTTCTTAGGTGACTTTTACACTGACACCAAAATCAGACAAAGATGCCACAAGAGAAGAAAACTACAGACCAATCTCTTACCAATACAGACACAAAAATGCCCAAGAGAATACTAGCAAACCAAGGTGCCTGGGTGGAACACTCAGTTAAGCAGCTGACTCTTAGTTTTGGCTCAGATAGTGATGTCAGGGTCAAGGATCAAGCCCCACATTGGGCTCCACACTCAGCAGAGTCTGCTTGGGATTTTCTCCCTCTGCCCTCTCTGTTCACTGCTTCTCTCTCTCTCAAAATAAATAAATAAATTCTTTTTAAAATTCAGTATCTTTCATTTATTTTTTAAAAATTATTTTTATTAACATATAATGTATTATTTGCCCCAACAAATAAATCTTTAAAAAAATAAAGAAAATATTAGTAAACCAAATCAGCAACATATACATGGGTACACCCCATGCTCAAGTATAATTAATCTATGCCAGGAATGCAAGGCTGGTTTAACACACCGAAACAAAGTAATACAATATATCAATTCAATGGAATAAAAAACCAAGAACCACATGATCATCTCCATAGATGCAGAAACAGAATTTGACCAAATCTAACAGCTTTCCATAATAAAAGTATTCAACAAATTAGAAAAGAAGGGAACTTAATTCACGCTGGAAAAGGATATCTTTGAAAACCCACAACCTATATCCTGCTTAATGGTGAAAGACTGAATGCCACCTAACATTAGGAAAAAGGCAAGTTTATCCATTCTCACCACTTCTATTCTACATTGAACTAGAGGTTCTGCCCAGATCAATTCGGCAATAATATGACTGACAACCAAATTAGAAAGGAACAAATAAAACTATCTTTACTTGCAGATAACATGATTACATATAGGAAATCCTAAATAATCTGCTCTTACCTATTAAAACTAATTGAAGAATCCAGCAAGATTGCAGGGTTATAGTATCAACAAACCAAAATCATTATTTGTTCTGTTTTGTTTCTGTACATGACTCAGGTGTTTTCCAACACTGAGAACCATACCAAATGTCAGTTTAATCCTGACACTAACACTTGGAGTTACACTATTCCTACAAATTGAGGCTCAGTCCCACAAGACTTTTCTTACTTCAGGTGCCAGTTATAAGTCCCAAGAGCTACTTGTACTTCTGACCAACTGCCTATACCTCACAGGTTTCCCTGACCCCCTACTCTTAAAGTTCAGTAATTTTACTAAAATGGCTCATAGACATGGAGAAACAATTTACTTACCTCTATCAGGTAAAGTATGGATGGTGGGGAAGGTTCTATGCAGACCTTCCATGCCCTCTGTGGGGGCCTCACTCTCCCAGCACTGTGATGTGTTTGCCAACTCAGAAATTCCTTAAATTTCATTGTTCAAGAATTTTTATAGAGCTCAATCTTCATACCCACTCTACCCCTAACCCCTTCTTGGTGGTGAGTCGAGGTTAAAGGTTCCAACCCTCTAATCACTGGGTATTTCTGGTGACCAGTCCCATCCTGAGGCTATCTAGATGGGTTTCACTGTAGGTCACCTCATTACCATAAACTCAGATGTGATCAAAAGGGACTCATTATGAATAACAGAGGACACTCCTAACACACAGGAACTTCCAAGAGTTTTAGAAGTTCTGCATCAAGAATTAGGAAAAAAGAACAAATATATTTTTGTATTATGCTACAACTACCAATGAACAATCTTAAAATAAACTTAAGTAAAACAATTCCATTTACAATAGAATAAAAAAATTAAATATTTAGCAGTAAATTTAACAAAAGAGGCACAAAACTTATAATCTGAAAAATACAAAACACTCTTAAAAACAGTAAAAAAAAAAAGGCTAAATAAATGGGAAAACATCCATGTTCAGTGATCAGAATATTTAATTTTGTTGTTTTCCTAAGATTTAATATTGTTAAAATAGCAATATTCCCCACTTTGATATGAAGATGCAGCCCAATTCCAATCAGAATAATAGGTATTCTTTGGAAATTTCTAAGCTGATTCTAAAATTCATATGAGAACTTAAGGGAGCCAAATTAACCAAAACAACTTTAAGAAAGGAGAACATATTTGGAGTCTTATACTTTCTAATTTCAAAATTTACTGTAAACTAACAAAGAATTCAACACAGTGGTTCTGGCATAAGGAAAGACATAGAGATCAATGAAATAGAATTAGGAATTCAGAAATAAAACCATATTATCTATGGTCAACTTATTTTCAACAATAGTGCCAAGACTATTCAATGGGGAAAAAAATCGTCTGTTCCACAAATGGTTCCAGGACAATAGGATATACACATGGAAAATAATGATGTTTCACCTCCAACTTCACACTGGCCATAACTCAAAATAAACCAAAAATCAAAATGTAAAAGCTAAGGTTATAAAATTTTTGAGAGAAAATAGAGGGATGGATTAATTTTCAAGAATTTTGATTTGTGATAGGTTCTTACAACACCAAAAGCATAAGCAAAGAAAAGAAAACAATAGATAAATGAAGCTTTAAATTTTTTTTTCTATGCTTCAAAGGATACCATCAAAAAAGTGAAAAACAACCATTCATCACATGAAAGAAAGTATTTGCAGAGCAAATCACATATCTGATAAGGAACTAGTATAAACAATATATAAAATAGGCAATAACCTCTTTGACATTGGCCACAGAAACTTCTTTCAAGACATGTCTCCAAAGAAAAAGGAAATAAAAGCAAAAATGAACTTTTGGGACTTCATCAAGATCAAAAGCTTCTACACAGCAAAGGAAACAGTCAACAAAACAAAGAGGCAACCCACGGAATGGGAGAAGATATTTGCAAATGACACTACAGACAAACGGCTGATATTCAAGATCTATAAAGAACTCCTCAAACTCAACACACACAAAACAGATAATCACATCAAAAAATGGATAGAAGACATGAACAGACACTTCTCCAAAGAAGACATACAAATGGCTATCAGACACATGAAAAAATGTTCATCATCATTAGCCATCAGGGAGACTCAAATCAAAACCACATTGAGATACCACCTTACACCAGTTAGAATGGCCAAAATCAACAAGACAGTAAACAACAAGTGTTGGAGAGGATGTAGAGAAAGGGGAACCTTCTTACACTGTTGGTGGGAATGCAAGTTGGTGTAGCCACTTTGGAAAACAGTGTGGAGATTCCTTAAGAAATTAAAAATAGAGCTTCCCTATGACCCTGCAATTGCAGTACGGGGTATTTACCCCAAAGATACAGATGTAGTGAACAGAAGGGTCATCTGTACCCCAATGTTCATAACAACAATGACCACAGTCACCAAACTGTAGAAAGAGCCAAGATGCCCTTCAACAAACAAAGGGCCAAAGAAGATATGATCCATATATACAATGAAGTATTATGCCTCCATCAGAAAGGAGAAATACTCAACTTCTGTATCAACATGGATGGGACTAGAGGAGATTACGGCTGAGTGGAATAAGTCAAGCAGAGAGAGTCAATTATCATATGGTTCACTTACTTGTGGAGCATAAGGAATAACATGAAGGACATTGGGAGAAGGAGAGGAGAAGTGAGTTGGGGGAAATCAGAGAGGGAGATGAACCATGAGAGACTGTGTTCTCTGAGAAACAAACTGAGAGTTTTAGAGGGGAGGAGGTGGGGAGTTGGGTGACCCTGGTGGTGGGTATTAAGGAGGGCACCTATTGCATGGAGCACTGGGTGTGGTGCATAAACAATGAGTCTTGGAACACTGAAAAAATAAAATAAAATTTTTAAAAAAGGATATATAAAGACCTCTTAAAATTCAAAAAACACTAAGGAGGTAGGAGAAGAATAAATGAAACAAGATGGGATTGGGAGGGAGACAAACCATAAGTGACTCATAATCTCACAAAACAAACTGAGGGTTGCTGGGGGGACGGGGGTTGGAAGAGGGGGGTGGGCTTATGGACATTGGGGAGGGTATGTGCTATGGTGAGTGCTGTGAAGTGTGTAAACCTGGCGATTCACATACCTGTACCCCTGGGGATAAAAATACATTATATGTTTATTAAAAAAAAATTCAAAAAAAATTCAAAAAACACAAACAAATTCAAAACAATCCAATTAAAAATGGGCAAACCATTTTTTTTTAAGGATTTCATTTTTAAGCAAGCTCTACACCCAACGTGGGGCTCAAATTCACAACCCTTTGATCAAGAGTCACACACTCCACCAACTGAGCCAGGCATGTGCCCCAGGGAAAGTATCTTGACAGCCATTTCTCCAAAGATAATATATAAGTGACCAACAAGCACATGAAAAGATATTCAACATCATTAGTCATCATGGAAATGTAAATAAAAATGACAATGAGATACTACTTCATACCCACTTAAGATGACTATAGTCAAAAAGACAGATAGCAGCAAATGTTGGCTACCATGTGGAGAAATTGGAACCCTACTTCTGGTGTAAATGGAAATGGTACAGGCATTTGGAACAGTCTACTGGTTTATCAAAAACTTTAACATAAAGTTTCCTTTTGCCCCAGCAGTTCCACTCCTAGGTATATATCCAAGATAAATTAAAACATAGGTCCACAAAAGAACCCAAAGAAACAAACCAAAAAAAGCATATACCTAAATGTTCTTAGCAGCATTGTTAGTAATAGCCAAAAGATAAAAACAACCCACATTGTTTACCAGTTGATGAATGGATATACAGAACACGGTAAGTCCATACAACCGGGTATTAATCAACCTTAAAGGGAATGAGGTACTGATACATGCTACAATTTGGATAAAACTTGAAAACATTATGCTAGGTCAAAGAAGTTAGCCACAAAAAACCTCATGTCGTGTGATTTCATTTATATGAAATGTTCACAATAGGCAAATCTGTAAAGACAACAAAAATTAGCAGTTGCCTATGATGAGGCAGGTGGGAGCAGGCAGAGGAGGATGATAGGGAATCCCTACGAATGCACAGAGCACATGGGGTTCTAAAATTCACTGTGCTGATGATTGCAGAAATCTGTGTGCAAAAGTAAAGACAGACAGACAGACAGACAGAAAGAAAGAAAAAAGAAAGGCAGGCCTATCTCAGCTTTTCCATCTTCCTATGTAGGGAAAAACCCAGTCCTTCCCCACTGTGTTCTCTCCTTTGAATGTAATTTCCTACTCACACAGAACACTTCTGACACTTCTGATCACCAAATGTATGGGATTTTTGTCCCCACACCAAGCAATGCTCTGTGACACCAAGCTGGGTGAGTGAGAATCTAACTCAATTCTGACATGCTCTAGGCAGAGATAGCATCAGAGGCCACACATTAGGGCATCAGTCCCATAAGACTGCCTGCATCTCCACAAACACATAAAGACACACACACACACACACACATACACCTTAGACACCAGGGCTTCTGACATACCAGCTATAGACTGGAGGTTCCAACAATCCCCTCCTTAGGTTTGATTAATTTGCTGGAACGACTTATAGAAGTTGGGGAAACACATAACATTTACCAGCGTATGTAAGGACATGGTGAAGAATGCGGACAAATACAGGAAACGGTACACAGGCCGAGGCTGGGGAAGGTCCCAAGTGCAGGAGCGTCTGTCCCCATGGGGTTGGGTTGCATCACCTTCCCCGTGGATGTGATCACCAACCCGGAAGCTCACCAAACCCCTTACTATTGGGATTTTATGGTGGTCTCCTCACGTGGGGATGACCGGTTATTAATTCCTTTTCCAGCAACCCCCTCTCCCCTCTCAGGAGGATGGGGTACTACTAAAAATTCCAAGCTTCTGATCATGGTTTGGTTCTTCTGGTGAGCAGAAGACATTCAAATGCCCACCCCACCCTCAAGAGATGTCTCAATGGAACAAAAGATGCTCTTAGTGTTCCTATCATGGGAATTTACATGGCTTTAGGAGCCCTGTGTCAAAGTCAAAGACAAATATAAGAACAGGAGATGGTCCTAGTGTTCCTATCACTTAGGAAATTATAGGGAATTCAGGAGCTCTGTGTCAGGAATCAGGAGCAGAAACATATATCCATATCCATATCCATACATATATATGTGTGTGTATATATGTGTATCTATTATATTTTTACATTCCCAATACCCCACGCTGTGAGTACAATATAAATCAATGAATTGTATAATTAAATTGGTGAGTTGTATGGTATCTGAATTATATCCAAATGAAACTGTTATTTTTTTTGCTATTTTTTTTAAATTATGTAATTTAACTCTTCTCCACCACAAATTTCTTTTCCTCAATCTATACTTGAATATCTGGGAGACACATGAGGTTTTCAATTTCTTAGGGAAGAATAATATTACTATTTTCACCCAGACAGGGAAAGAGTGGTACTTCTCACCAGACTTAAAAGTAGGGAGGCCTTTTCCTGCTGGTTTTCAAACCCAAAATTATAAATAAAGGTTCACATTTGTGAATAAAGCATTCTGGGTTTTTTGTTCTTTTGTTTTGTTCTGTTTTCGTCACTCAGTTAGACTTACACATAAACACTAGGCATGTTAAGGATGCAATTCTAAATTAGGCATCTGATTATTTATTTAAGGGAGAGCCTAAGTGAACCCAACACAAAGAAAGAATTACAGCTATTTACACAGAATCTATCAAAGTTTCATTGGATAATTAAGAGTTTGCCTACTCCACTATGAGGAAAGTTGATTAATGGAATTCTGGAAAATCAGAGCCGGGAGAAACCCCTGAGATCCTCCGGCCCACATGATTAATTTTAGAAAATGAGTGTACTAAAACCCAGGTATGTCTTTCTCAAGGTCATTTGCACAAAGCTAGGCTACATTTTCAGATCCTTTTTTTTTTTTTTTTTGAGCTACTAATATAGCTATAGACAAAAGAAGATCAAAATTATGTTGACTAAAAAGAAGGCTTTTGGGAAAGGATTGTAGACCTTTCCAACACAGGGAAAAGCTACCATCACATAAAACTCATTTGTATATTTAAAATACAGGTTCAATGTTGACAAAGGCCAAGCAATTAAAATGTGACTCTGCTTGACATAGAAAATTCCAGTTAATTTAATGCAGAGGAAATAGGACGAGGAAGGAAAAGAAATTTTGTATTAGTGCCTTTGGCATGGGGGACAGCTGAACAGGAAACTAGAGTATTTAGAAAACCTGAATTCAGCAAGTAGGAGCAGGAACAGCCTAAGGAATTTGACCAGGGCTTGATTTTAGACAATTCTAATTATTTGAAAGGTCAGACTTACATTGATTAAAAAGCTGCTTTCTTGAAACTTCCAGCTATTAATCCTCGTCCTTCACTCTGGATCAATGCAGAATAAGTTTGTTTCTTCTTCCACAGAGTAGCCTTTAATATTTAAAAAAAAAAAATTTCCATGTTTCGTTTAATTATTTATTTTTTTCTCTAAATCGATCATCCCCAGTCTGTCCATAAGTCCTCACATAACGAGACTTTCGGAGCAACCACAATTTTAGCCATCCTTCTGTGATGTTCTTCTTTGACATTGTGGGTTACAGGAATTCACATTCAGTTCAGAGCCCAAGTATTCCACTGTCTGTCTGTCTGTTTGTTGGTCTCTCTCATTAACTCACAGCATTGCTATAAGATCCATTAATATCATATATGTGACATGGCTGTGCACATTACCAATATATGTACATACACATTAATCCTATCAGCCTTCCCTTTTTAGTAGACTGAAAATTCTTTCTTCAAGAACTAGTCCTTTGATACATAAGAAAATGACAGAGGGCATCTCTAAAATGGTATTTCCAACCCTCTGTTAAACTCTACCTTCACTGTTTTTGGCCAGTTCTGCCTATATAATTAACACTTTTAATTCAATTAATTCATTGTTCTACATAAGTCATGATAGACATAAAATCAATCATGACTTTGATGGATTTATGTTTTTTTTTTCCTAGTAAATTAAGTAAAATACATAGCAATGAGAACTGAAAGTATTGCTCATGTACAACATAAAATCTATTCATGTATCACTAGCTGGAGTCACCTGCATTTGAGGAAACACCGCTCCCCTGAACGCTGCTAGAGCGAGAACTCTGGGGTGAGTCCCCATCCTCTTTTCATTACGTTAAATGAATGTAATCAGCTTATTAAACTGATTAGAATAAATTCCCCATATGTATTAACTATGTTCTCAGAAGTAACAATGACACGACCCTGTAAGTTTGAAATATTTGGGTAATGTCATTGGACGTGGCCTGCCGTGTGGATCTAGAGGTTGTGTGGGGGGCGGCCATGTCAGAAATGACAGGAATCAGGAAAAGGGGAAGCCAGAGCAGCGACGAGGTAAGTGGTCCTGATGAGATAGCTCCTTATACTTACGCTTCTCTCCACGGTCCCCTAAATCTGATCATTGCTCTTGGGCATCTAATCTATGCCCACTTACATTTGGGTTAGCAAGTCAGTCTCACTTCTCTACAAAGTAGATGCCATTATTTTGTTGGAGACTATTTATCTGCTCAAAAAGTTCCAACTAGAGGCGCCTCAGTGGCACAGTCTGTTGAGCATCTAACTTTTGGTTTCGTGATCTGACTTCAGGTCGTGATCTCAGGGTCGTGGGATGGAGCTCCATGCTGTGCTCTGTGGTCAGTGCAGAGTCTACTTAGGATTCTCTTTCCCTCTCTCTCTACCCCTCCCACTTGTTTTTTCTCTTTCTCAACCTCTCTCTCAAACAAACAAATAAATCTTAAAAAAAAAAAAATCTTAACTAATAAATGCCAGAACTAAGGCTCAAAACTTCCGAAGCTCTTAACTCTTTGCCCAGTGACAGTGTCCAAGCCCAGCCTTGATATGCATAGACAAAAAGAACCCTAACCTGACCCTACTGACTAACCCAATCTTTTATCTGTCAGTGAAATAGGGTTGCAGGCTGGAAAAGACTCTGAGTCCAGTTATGAATCTGGTCACTCAACACTTCCACTGCATAAGACAGACTATGACTCTACCTAAAATTACTTCTTACCTTGCTGTTACTTCAAACCCAGGATTTGACTAGAAATAGACTGATCGGGCAAAGGGGAATCGAAAGGGATTTTTCAATCTTATTGAATGAACGGCAACAACACAAAATCAACTCCCAGTGCACCTCAACAGTACCAATTTATAATTGGCTTTGCATGTATAAGCTGCTAATTTTACTTAAACATTTTTTTTTGTTTCCTTGTTTGAGCAAATTAAGGTGTATATGATATTGAGAAGGGGATAAAGGAAGTAAAGAAGAAAGGGAGGGGGCACCTGGGTGGCTCAGTGTGTTAAGCCTCTGCCTTTGGCCCAGGTCATGATCTCAGAGTCCTGGGATAGAGCCCCACATTGGGCTCTCTGCTCAACGGGGAGCCTGCTCCCCCCCTCTCTCTGCCTGTCTTTCTGCCTACTTGTGATCTCTCTCTCTCTGTCAAATAAATAAATAAAATCCTAAAAAAAAAAAAAAGGAAGAAGAAGAAGAAAGGGAGGGATGGAGTTCAGAGCAGGATGGACAAAGGACACTTCTGCAGAACCCCTCAGTGACCATGATCTTTAATTTCTCCTGCCAGAGGTTTTACCCATTGAAAACCCAGCTTTCTTCTTGTCCCTGACATCATGATCCTATTCTAGTGTGACTGTAATTGATATTTGTAACTTTCAAGATATTTTCACACCCTATGATCCTCAGGGAAATCCCCTGATATAAAAGGGCAGGAATTATTGTCCCTGATATGGGAAAGCAAGGTCTCAGAGAGATGAAGTGCCCCCCGCCAACCTCCCAGCTCCTCCCACAAAACTAGTGAGTCCTAAAGAACAAGAACCCCTTTGATTCCAGATTCAGTATTCCTACTACTATATCCTCTGTCATTTATTTAAACTTGAATGAATATGTACCAAGGGGGTGCAATGTTCAGAGTTTATTGTGGAAAAAAAAAAAAGAAAGAAAGAAAAAGTTGCTGTTCATTATATTCCAGTGTAGGAAAGGCAAGAAACAAAGGACCAGGTAAAAACATAACACATCAGAAAGTAATATGTTCCCAAGGAAAAGCCAGTTAAGAGCGATAATGAGAGCAGAGCACTAGAAGAAGGTGCCATTTTACATATTTAGGAATAGAATATTCTTCATATATTGATGGAATACAACCCATTTACTCTAACTGGAGAAAGGATATAGAAACGCCATCTTCGAGTACTGCCAGATAGTGAAACGAGCTTGCATGGTAGGCATAGGGGTTGGCTAAGATCCTTGGGTCCTACGATAGTGCAAAAGAGGCTTGTACTCAGTGTGGACCATCATTCCAGTTCTAAATGGATCCTAACTCAGAGCTCCAGAAAGACTCATTGTCTATCCTGCACTTCATTTCTCATACTTGAGGAGAATGCATTAACGATAAGGAATATCCCTGGAAACTAGGGCTGTGTCTAGACAGAACTTTCCAGAGAGAAATAAATTGTACCTAAAAGAAGTGCCTGTCATAAGAACAGTAGATATGGGATTCTGGAACACACTGAGGTTTACATTACCACTGTGGTTCAATGCATCATCTGTCACTTTCAAGGAGAAGGCAGGCTTCTAGGGGTGACAGATTATAGGACTTGTGAAAGCCCTCCAGCTGACCAACATAATTACCCTCAGTCCTCACACAGCCATCTGTCAGTGTTCTGAGGCAGGCACTTGGATCCTAAGAGACACCACGTTCAGATTCCCTTTCCTCACTCATCGAAGACACCGTCATGTTGAAGTCCCCATATTATCAGCAAAGAAGCAGAGACTCTGCTTACAAACCCTCTTGACAGATCACCCAAATTCAAGAGATTAAATAATACAGAGAAAAGAAAGGAAAGGGAACCATCTTCTCTCTTAAAAATGTACTCAACCTATAATTTATCAAGAGTCTACCAACCTCAAAAGCCCCTACTATGTACTAAATCTTCATCTAGGTATTTTCCGTGAGCCTCCTCTACTTAATCTTCCTTCAAAAGTGTATCTCCCTCCTAAATTTCTACTCACCAGATCAGTTTATCTTTTAGAACAGAGATGGCAGGTGTGTTCCATTTTCCTGTCGATTTTGCTCCATTAATCATGCCTACCTGGAGTGAAAGATGGATGAGCTCGGGGATCACTAGGCTCATTTAAGGCTAGCACAAAGATTGATTAGCAATGTCTGCCACAACCTCAGGATATCAAAGCTTCAGAAGGAAAAGTGTTTTCAGGAACAACAACAACAACAACAATCACAGATACTCTTGTCCTTTCTAAAGCTCTCACAACCATATTAGTGACCCCTCTCATTTTGAATATTAAACCTGGCTAAGGGTTCAAAATAAAGTCAAGCTTAACCACTGCCCATGTGAAACATGAAAATAACTCATGGGTCTTCTGTGGTCAAACAGCCTTGAGTTCACATTCCATTTCTGTGATTTGACAGCTGAGAACTTGGATAACTTGTTTATCCTTTGCACTACTCGATTCACACATACGTTGACTAATAGTGCTGAAAATACCCACCTTCCATTGATGTTGAGATGAATTGAGGTCGTAGATAAAGAGAAGTATACAGCACAGTGCCAGGCCGAGGGTAGGAGCCTCGGTGAATGGTATCCTTAAACAAAATTTAAAGCACAATAAATCATTCCCTTTTCTGTGCTTTTTAAAACACTGTTTATAACTCTACTGTGGAATTATTGCTCTGTATTATAGTTTTATTTTTTACCATTTATCTTTCTTTTATTGTGAGCTCTATGGGCACAGGGGCCATGTCTTATTCATTACTCACTTAATGCCTAATAGTGGGCAATAAAAGATATTGCCTGAAGGAATGAAGGAAGCCAACAACAGCCAAACATGTAGAAAGATCTATATTCCTCGCTCACGATGTTCCTCGTTTGCGAGCAACGTTTAATTACGAATCATGGTTCAGAGGGGCACCTGGGTGGCTCAGTCAGTTGAGCGACTGACTCTTGATTTCAGCTCAGGTCATGATCTTGGTGTCTTGAGATGGAGTCCTCTGTAGGGCTTCACACTCAACAGGGCATCTGCCCAAGATTCTCCCTCTCCCTCTGCATCTCCCCATGTTAGAGCTTGCTCTCTTGCAAATAAACCAGTAAACAAATCTTTTTTAAAAAATTCAGGGTTCAGATATATAAAGAATCTTTACTTGATTTCTTGCTTTTCATTGTACCTAGTCTAGCCTTTGGCTAGGCAGTATAAGAATCATGCCACAGAAGAGAAAAATGAAGCAGCAAGATAATTGTTCTGGGGGAGGGATTCTGTCCTTACATCACATGTATTACCACATTGGACTGTAAGCTTTATCCTAATTACAGTGATTGTGAGCCTCTTACTTTCTTTGTCAAGCCCAGCTTCCAATATTCTGTTGTGTTTTATAAGTACATACAGTAGTCTGCCCCCTAACCCTTATCTGTGGTTTTACTTTCTGTGGTTTCAGTTGTCAGAGGTCAACCGTGATCTGGAAGGAGATCATCCTACTTCTGATGTATCATTAGCAACTCAACAGTAGCCTAACATGACATCACAATGCCTACGTCATTCACTTCATTTCATCTCATCATGTGGGTACTGTATTATTCCACACCATCATCATAAGAAAGCTAAGGACAGAACACAAAGATACTTTGAGAGAAAGACTACATTCATATAACTTTAATTATAATATATTGTTATAATAATTTTATTTTATCCTTAGTTATAGTTGTTAATCTCTTATAGGGCCTAATTTATGAATTAAACTTCATCATAAGTATGCATGGATAAGAAAAAAAATAACAGTGTATATGGATTCAGTCCTATCCATAGTTTCAAGCATCCACTGATGGTCTTGAAACATGTCCCCTGTGGATAAGTAAGGACTACTGTACACACTTGCCACATCATAAATTTCATTTTCAATTCTGAAAACATATGTGGCAAAGACCAGGACTCAGCCCACCTGTATATTCTCTAAAATCTGTACCAGAACATATTCTGCCTGAAGACACTGAAATGTGGGCCCCAAACATATTTAATTGTCTTTTATACATTTCAATTCCAGAAAGGCATTTTTTCCTCTTTTGTAAAATCTCAGTTTGCTTGATTTGTATTTAGTCTTACATTATTTAGCTGAGTCAACCTCTGTAGCCCCACATCAGAACAATTTTTTTTTAAGACATAGACTCTGGGGCACCTGGGTGGTGCAGTTGGTTGAGTCTGACTCTTGGTTTTGGCAAGGTCATGATCTCATGGTCATGAGTCCCGCTTTGGGCTCTACACTCAGTGTTGAATCTGCAAGATTCTATCTCTCCCTCCCCCTCTGCCTCTCCCCACTCTCTCTTTCCAATAAATAAATTTTTAAAGATCTTGAAAAGATACACTGACTCCTTTCTCACTGTAATTCTTCATGTTGTACCTAGCCCATTATCTTGTGTGATTTCAATGTCCATTTTGATATCCCATCCAATTCCCTGATGAGTCAATTATTTGATCTCCTGTCTCCATGTCTCTTTCATCCCATGCCAATCACCAATTCCTATGGAGATATACGTGTATATATACACCTATATACATATATGTTGTTGTGTTTTTTTTTTTTTTTTTTTTTCACAGAAAGCCTCTTTCCAGATAAACATGACAGCTTTATATGTTCACCTTTATATATGGGCAGCTGTATACTGCTGAGGAAAATTCCATAATTACACACATAGGTATTTATAAATGTATGGTCACCAATAACGACTGACATGTGGCAACCTGCTCTTCTATTCCCTATAAAATTATTCCAAATCCTTTCACTTTTCTCAAAAGTCCCATTAGCTCTTCTCTTTCATTCAATACATAGCTTTATCTTTTGTTTAAGAGAGGGAGGAAGGAAGAGAGAGAGAAGAGAGAGAAGAATCCATCAGATCAGACTTCTACTTCTCAACTCAACTACCTGTACCAATACCTACTTCTCCTCTTTTATTTCTGTGACAGAGAAGATCCAAAGTCAATAATTCCAGCTGCATTCTGAATTCTGTTCACTCCATCAACCTAGGGAATTTCCTCCTTTACTTATCTTTTTCCTATGTCTTCCATTCCAACCGTTACTAGATCCTTCCTATAATCCATTAAACATGCTCTAATGTCTCCTATCCTATAAACAAACCAACCAAAAAAAACAAAAGAAATCTCTTGACATCCATCTCCTCTTTATGTTGGTATTTTATATTTCTCCTTTCCCTTATGTAAGTCTTCTTAAAAGAACTGTCTATGCTCACAGCCTGCATTTCTTTACCTCTAAGGAAAGTCTGGTAAGGCCACTGGGTAGTCCTCAAGCTAAAGCTCTCCAATAGAGGAGACCTCCAGTAGAGGAACCCTGTATCTCCCAGGAACAGGCCTGCCTTAGTGTCCCTGCCATCTTTAGTCATTGTGCTACCATGTGGATGGGAGTACACAAGGGAAATGGGTCTTGGTGAAAATGAAACCAGGGATTTCAGAGCACATCAGCTGGAGCCCTCCCCTCTGTACAGTCGGAGATCTGAGAGGTGCATCTCCGAGGCTGTCACCTGGGGGATCATACTAAGTCCTGCTCTTTCTTGCTCTTTCTTGACTTTTGAATGATATGCCGGTAATTAAAATAGCATGATATTATATAGAACATGAGTTGGTGGCTACTTTAGATTCAGTAGTCATTTATGTATTTTTTAAAGATTTTATTTATTTATTTGACAGAGAGAGAGAGAGATCACAAGTAGGCAGAGAGGCAGGCAGAGAGCGGGGGAAGCAGGCTCACTGCTGAGCAGAGAGCCCGATGCGGGGCTTGATCCCAGGACCCTGAGATCATGACCTGCGCGGAAGGCAGAGACTTAACCCACTGAGCCACCCAGGCGCCCCAGATTCAGTAGTCATTTAAATTAAAATCTGAAGAATCCAGCTACATAAACCCTGGAGAGAACAACTCACCAAGAAGAGTATGAGGAAAAAGAGTATAGGAAAAACCTATAAGGTAAGACGGAGCTTGATACAGTGAAAAAAACTGGAAGAATGCCAATTTGATTACATCATAGAGAGCAAGTAAAGGGGAGCACAGGATGCAACCAGGGAGGAAGAGAAGCACCAGATACTTACTGATGGCTTCGTAAGCTTGGGTGAAAACTTTGCATTTTAGTCTAAGTGTTATCTAAGAAGTCACATAAGATTTCTAATTAGGGGATGGGCTGCTTGGGTGGCTCAATTGGTTAATCTTCTGCCTTTGGCTCAGGTCATGATCCTGGAGTTCTGGGATCAAGCCCTGTATCTTGCTCCTTGCTCAGCGAGGAGTCTTTTTCTCTCTCCGTCTGCCTTTGCTCATGCTCTCTCTATCTCTCAAATAAATAAATATCTTTTTAAAAAAGACTACTAATTGCAGGAGAGATGTATTTGGAATTCATTTTTAAACTATCATTTAAGATTAGAAACAACAGAAATATCCATGACAATGAGATTTGTTGATCCATACAATGGACTGGTATGCCATTGTTAAAAAGGATAAAGAGGCTTTACTTGCACTGCCTACATAGAATGATGATTACAATACACTAACTTAAAATTCAAGATGCAGAGCCATTCACAGAGCAGTTCTACAACATTTTGGTAAACTATAAACAGGTTCACGTTCATCTCTGGAAGGCTGCGCTAGAAACTGCTAGCAACAGTTGCTTCTGATGGGGGACCTGGTTTACTGTGTGACATGGACTGAAGGGAAACTTGCTCTTTATTATATTCCTTTTAATACTTTGGGAATTTTACAAACTTGTTCATGGGTTAGTAAATACATTGACTTAAAATTTAACACGAGGGAGGAATACATTATCATCCAAATAGAATGCCAAGTTAATATTTCCAATTCCGAATTACATCCCAAACCCCCAGACATATCTACCTGGCTGGTTCTTGGGTATCCTCACATGGAAGGAATTCATCACACTCAACAGAACCGAAAGCAAAATCCACCATCTCCTTTTATCCTACAATTTTTTACTTAAACATCCAGTCACTCGTTCAGAGATGTTCCCCCTGGACAGCTCTATGTGCCCTATCCCCTGGGAGTGTGTGGTTCCTATTTACTCTCCCTAGACTGTACATCTCCTATAGCATCCATCATGACCCATCTGCTAACCTTTGAATCCTCACTGATCAAGGAATATATCTGGCTCAAGGAATATACGCAATTTAATAAAGACAGTCTTTTGGAAATTGATCTGAGATTTTGTAAATAAGCCATAATTACCATTTCCATAATGTCAATTATTTTATGGATTTCAAAGTGTAAAAGTAATTGAGGAGCAATGTGATTTAAAGCACAGGGAATAGATTTCTATTTAATGTGGCTGATGAAGAAGAAATTTCCCTTCCTAGTTTAAACCATAAGCAATTGGCTAACAGACTTACTGAGTGAAAGAATGAATGAATGAATATTATAAACAAACGCAGCTGAGCCAAAAATCAAGAAAGGGAAATCCCCAAGTACCCAGTGAAAGAAGCCTAGAGGAAATTAGGTTTGGAGCATGAGGAAGAGTTGAAGCTAAACCCTCTACTAGCCATGAATTGCCTACTTGCCTTGGGGGATAAAACTGTAAAACCCATGTCTACTGGGAGCTGGAACCCTGAGTAGCATAAAATTGGCCTTGACAAAGAACTATTCCACACCTGAAATGGAACTAAGAAAAAACCTACTTAGTGGCTTAAGTAATAGGCAAGAAAATATAACACCTTGCAGGAACCATAAGTATAAAAATAATTTAAGTGCAAGAAACAGGGAGTTGAAAATTATATCACATGTGGCTTTAAGGTCTATATTTATGCTTTCTCCATGAGATGTAATCCCTAGGCAGATAAATTCATGGAAAAATTATCCTACGGCTTGGGGTGCCTGGGTGGCTCAGTCGTTAAGCTTCTGCCTTCGGCTGAGGTCATGATCTCAGGGTCCTGGGATCCAGCCCCGCATCAGGCTCCCTGCTCAGCCGAAAGCCTGCTACTCTCTTTCCCATCTACCCTGCTTGTGTTCCCTCTCTCACTGTGTCTCTCTCTGTCAAACAAATAAATAAAATCTTTAAAAAAAAGTTATTCTAAGGCTTGAAATCTGTAACCTCATCTCTATTCTCCCCACAATCTGCCCATAAGTGTGGGACTGCCATGAAAACCACTAGAGTTACTACTGAGTTTAAATTAGCAACTTTCATAGCCTATGAGTAATGCAACTACCATGAGGGAGAGTCAGCAGAGAAACAGGAGAAAGTACACCCCAAAACCCAAGTGATAGAATACTAGGAAAGGGCTTTTAAATAAGCATAGCTAAAACATTCAAAATCATTTCACAAAGGGGGAGGGGAAACACAAGACCAGAAAACAAGCACAAACACATTATTATAAGAGCCAAACTGAATTTCTAGAAAAGAAAAGGAAAATACAGATATGGAAAAAAAAAAATAAAAAAAAAAATTCCTTGGTCAGTTTGAAAAGTCGATTAACAACATCTGAAGAGAGAATTAATGAATTCTTTGAAAAAAATCAGCTGGGATGTAGAATATTCTCCTCAAAAAATTTACCAAAATACAAAACTATTTCCAGTATCAATTCTCTTACTTAATAGAATCGTGACCTTTGGCATATAAACAACCTCTTGGGGACACTTTTTATCTCTAAAATTAGAGTTAATAAAAGATAACTTAAATCTCATTGAGTCATGGTGCATATTAATGCAATGATGGTTGTGACTATGCTATTCAGAAGGCATGCATGCAAATATTATTGTTATTATTATTATTACAATCAATTTTTTGGTTAGTAAGCAGTTTCAAGATACTCTTGATTCAATTGCTTACATTTCTCTAGATCTTCTATAGAGATAATGTTTTTTTAACAGTTTTTGAAGAATACCAAAACCCCTAGATTTTGCATTTAGGAAGATTATGTATTTTGTTTAATTCCAAATGTTTTGACCCACTTAGAAATATTTAGAAAATATTCTACAGTGGTTATCAAGACTTCTGTTCCCAGAATAGTTCACTGCATTTGCAGGACACTCATAAGTTTATGAGAAGTTGTGAGAGAGTGGAATGTTAGGTGGGCTTTGTAGAGACGGGGAGCACGTGTAGAGTAGCAGGTGGAGAAGAATAGAAGAGCATGGGCCACTTTTTATTTTTTTGAAAATGTAACATAAATGCACAAAATTTTCAGCCAAGTCAGTTTTCTGAATTCAAACACATGGAAGTTAGTGTTAATGTTCAGTTTACCTTAGCTTATTAAAGTCTCTAGAAAACCTTGCAGTAAGGACATTTGTTTAATTTCAACTTAGCATTTTACAAAGTAATTGACCATCAATCCTGTTTTTATTTTTCTTGCTGCAAAACACTCATTTAACGTCTCCACTGGCTCATTTTAGAAAATTCTGGTTTAACCCTTCTTTCTGTAAGTATGACACCCTCTCTCTATGCCTCCCTTCATCTGATATCCACACCTTGCTGCTTCTGCCCTTTGGCCTCTGGGCATGTGAAAAACTTTTCTTAGTGACCTGGAGTATATAGCCCAGGCCAACAGGCCACCCTCTGAGACATCCCGTCCATTTCACGTATTTTTTATTTTATTTATTTATTTGACAGAGAGAGATCACAAGTAGGCAGAGCAGCAGGCAGAGAGAGAGAGGGGGTGGAAAGTAGGCTCCCCGCCAAGCAGAGAGCCTGATGCGGGGCTTGATCCCAGGACCCTAAGATCATGACCTGAGCTGAAGGCAGAGGCTTAAACCACTGAGCCACCCAGGTGCCCCATACTGTTTGTTTTAGATAGTGGTCGCACCAGACGTAGGCCAAAAGTCTGCTTAGGCATAGATGAAACCCCACTTAAATTCAGCATCTATCTTTGGTCTTTACTTGCCTGAAGGTTTACTGGCTTACAGCTGGGCTCATAGAAGTGGAGGAAGGACAGGATTTTGCCTGTCTGGACTCCCAGTGGGATGGATGAAAAGTACTCACACACATACACAGAGAAGAGGGCACCCCGGGTTCTAACCTCCACTCGACCAAACACCAGCCTGGCCAGTTTACTTCCCAGTGTGAAGTTCCTTTCCTGTGAGATGGGGTGATACCTCACAGAGTTTTTGTGAGGCTTTGAGATGATGTTTGAGAGATGGAGAATTGTTGGTGCTCAGTAAGTCATAGCTAGGACTAATTTTCTCTAATTAAAAATGCACACACATATATGCTTTCATATAAATGCCTAAGTTAGTAATCATTGCTACTCATCAGTAGGCCAGAAATTTAGCAGCTTAAGGTAATATTCATTTATTATCTCACAGCTCCCATTGGGTCAAGGCACCATCTGGCTAGGTCCTCCGCACTCAAGGCATTGGCTAGGCTAGGGGTTAACACAAATGCTCCATTGAGAAGAGATTCTCTTTCAAGCTCCTGGGGTTGGTGGAAGGATTCAGTTCTCTGATGTCTGTCTCTATCAGTTGGAAGCTGCCCTAGTGTCTCGCCATAAGTGCCCTGCCATGCAGCAACTTACTTTATGAAAGCCAGCAAGGAGGAGAGTCAATAGACAGCGTCTTCTGGCGAAACAGAGAAACAAGATGGAAGTAGCATGATCACAAAAGTTGCATCCCAACACCCTTGCTATATACTCTTAGAAGCAAGTCACAGGTCCTACCCACACTCGTGGGAGGAGACATACAAACTCTGCACACGGGGAAAATAGGATCATTTGGAGCCAACTTAGAGCTGGTCACAAACAGGGTAGAATCACACATGCTGGGTTTTAGTCGTATCCCCCCTCTTTTTTTGGTTGTACTTCTTCCCACCCCCAACCCTTCCCCTTTCTATCCCTTTCTACCTATATCCTAGGCCATCTGACATTTCTATGATCAGGTAACCCATCTTAATAAACTGGTTTGTATAATTGCATATTTTCTCCAATTGGATGCAGAGAAAGAGACAGAGAGAGAGGATATAGTTGTACACAAACACAAATATATGTACATACGTATGCATATGTGTTTACATATATTTTTTCATTTAAACAACGTGACCACATTACACCCATCTATTTATATCCTGATTTTCACACACACTAACATACCACGGAAATTTCTCCAAGTCCAAAGATACAGTACTAAGCTGCATAATATGCTGTACTAGTCACAATGGCCAGCCTTCCACAACTAATAGGAATTCACTAAGTTTCCACTTTTTTGGCATAAGAAACAGTAACGCAATAAATACCCTGGTGTGTGTAGCCTTACCTATGGCTGCGTTTGTTTTTCTGGGATAGCTTCCCACAGTGGGATGTCTAGGCCAAAGGATATTTTTAATTTAATAGATATTGCCAGATTGCTTTCCAAAAAGGCTATATTAAAGCACATTTCTACCAGCATTATATTAAAGTGCCCCTTTCCTCTGTATCCCCGCCAGGAATAGGTATTATTGCTCTGTTCAGTGCTTGCCAGTCTGATGGGCATGCAGGGATATCTCATTATTTTAATTTGCATTCACTGACAATTGGTAAGGTTGAGCATCTTAATGTCCATTGGCCATTTGGAACTACCTTTTTGTACATTGCTTCTTCATAGTCTTTGCTAATCTTTCTATTGGGATGTTTGAAAGGACTATTAAAAGAAAATGGATGTTAACTCCTATCATATGCATTAATTTTTTTCTCCAAATTGTCCACTGTTTTCTATTTGCTTTATATATCAAGTCTTTTCCCATACAAGTGTTTTCTAATTTTCATATGGTCCATTTTTGTATGGTTTTGTTTCTTCCTATCCCTAAATCATACATGAAGTGTCCTAAATATTCATCTTCCAGTATTTTATTACCTTATTCTTTTTTTCATTTAATCCTTATTTTATTTTTTTTTTTTTTTAGAATTATTTTGTGTTCTGGGTAAGAAAGGGATTAACTTAACTTGCTTCTGGAGGGATAGCCAGTTATGCTAGTACCATTTATAAATAAGCTATGGCTTCCTACTGGTCGAAATATTACTGTCATGTGCATTCAATTGTCATTTATCCCCAGTGCAATTCTGTATTCTCCAATCTGTTTAACCAATCTATATGTCTACTTATAAACTAATACTATGATGAACTGACTTGAGTCGCCATTTTTTTTTAAGATTTATTTATTTATTTATTTGACAGGCAGAGATCACAAGTAGGCAGAGAGGCAGCCAGAAAGAGAGAGATGGGGGGGAAGCGGGCTCCCCGCTGAGCAGAGAGCCCGATGCGGGGTTCCATCCCAGGACTCTGGGATCACAACCCGAGCCGAAAGCAGAGGCCTTAACCCACTGAGCCACCCAGGTGCCCCGAGTGGCCATTTTTGAATGATACTTTACATAAAACAAGCTCTCTTTTTATTCTTCTTTTATATGTTTTTCTTGGCAATTCTCTGCCATTTATTCCTTCATATAAACTCTTAGGATAATTTTATCCAATTTCAAAAGAAAGATATGTTAGGATTAAAATTGCAATTATATTAAGCTATATATTGATTTCAAAAGAATTGGCATTTTATTTGTCAACCATTGCATGTTCTTCTGCTGGTTCAAATCTTGGTTTATATCCTTTAATACAATTTTGTAGAAATTTTATCTCGGGGTGTCTGGGTGGCTCAGTTGGTGAAACATCTGCTTTTGGCTCAGGTAATGATCCCAGGGGGCTTGGGATCCAGTTTCACAGCAGGCTCCCTACTCACTAAGAGCATGCTTCTCTCTCTCCCTCTGCCTCTCCCCCAGCTTGTGCGTGCCCGCTCTCTCTCTCTCTTTCTCACTCTCTCAAATAAATAAATAAAATATTTATAAGTAGATAGATAGAAAATTAAATAAATAAAAGTTTCTTGGGGTTCATGGGTGGCTCACTCAGTTGAGCAGCTGCCTTTAGCTCAGGTCATGATCTTAGAGTTCTGGGATAGAGCCCTATGTGGGGCTCCCTGCTCAGTAGGTACCCTGCTTCTCCCTTTCCTCTCTGCTTCTGCTCTCTCTCTTACCATCTTGCTCTCACTCTCTCTCTCAAATAAATAAATAAAATCTTAAAAATAATAATAAATAAATAAATAAATAAAAGTTTCTCTTACTTTCATTTTATATTTATTCCTAAGATTTCATTGTTGTTTTAACCACTGAGCCACCCAGGCGCCGCAGATTTCATTGTTGTTTTTATGGTCATTATGTACATAATTTTAGTTCTACTTTAGTTCCTGAGTGCTTATTGGTACATTAGAGAAAATTTTCTCTTTTTAAAATATGCCATATATCAAATTGGTAAGCCAAATTTTCTCATCAACTGAAGGAGAACTTAAATTTCATTGTTTTAAACTATGAGCTTTGTGTTTTCTATGTATAAAATAATTTATCTAAAAAAGTAATGTCGGGGCACCTGGGTGGCTCAATGGGTTAAGTCTCTGCCTTCAGCTCAGGCCATGATCTCAGGGTCCTGGGATCGAGTCCTGCATCAGGCTCTCTGCTCAGCAGGGAGCCTGCATCCTCCTCTCTCTCTCTCTGCCTGCCTCTCTGCCTACTTGTGATCTCTCTCTGTCAAATAAACAAATAAAATCTTAAAAAAAAATAAAAATAAAAAAGTAATGTCTATCTCTTTGCTTATATTTATATCCTTTCAATTTATGTCATTGTATTTCTAGAACTTTCAAGAAAATGTTCACTAACAATGAGCATCCTTATTTTTTCTCTTTTAAAATTTTATTCTTGATTTAATTGAAATGGTATTAGTAATCTGTGATTGAAAATAATATTTGTTGTTGGTATACTTAATTAATATCTTTTTATTCCTACTTTTGCTTTAGCAGTAATGACTAACGACTTCGATCCTGTTACTTTTTGTTATCTGTTAATGTGCTGGACTGTTTTTCCTTTTTAATTCATCAAAGAAATGGATTATGTCAATTGAGTATCTGAGATAAAGCTACTCTTGCTTTCCTGGAAGGAACGTTAGCTCTTCATGGTACATGTATAATACTTCATGAAGTCTATTAGTTCATATTTTATTTAGACTTTTGCATCTATATTCATAAGTAATAGTCTTGATTTGCTTTGATTACTATTCATTAAAAAAAAAGATTTATTTATTCCAGACAGAGAGAGAGAGCAGCATGTGTGTTGAGTGACGAGCAGAGGGAGAGGGAGAAAAGCAGAATCCCAATGAGCAGGGAGACCAATGCAGGGCTCCATCCCAGGACTCTGAGATCATGACCTGAGCCAAAATCAAGAGTTGGACACCCAACCAACTGAGCCACCCAGGCACCCCTCATTTATTTTTCTTTTTAAAAAGAGCTTTCATGACATATGATTTACAAACTATAAAATTTACCCATTGTTAGGTATACTATTCAATGACCTTTAGTAAATTTACAAAGTTGTCAACCATCACCACAATCCAGTTTTAGAGCATTTCCATTACCTCAAAAAGATCCTCATGTACAGTCAATTTTGGTTCCCACCCCCAATCTCAAGCAAACACTAACTTGTTTTCCTTTGTCTATAGAATTGTTTGTGTTTTTTTTAAAGATTTTATTTATTTATTTATTTGACAGACGGAGATCACAGAGAAGCAGGCAGAGAGAGAGGAGGAAGCAGGCTCCCTGCTGAGCAGAGGGCCTGATGTGGGGCTCGATCCCAGGACCTGGGACCATGACATGAGCCAAAGGCAGAGGCCTTAACCCACTGAGCCACCCAGGTGCCCTATAGAATTGTTTTTTGCATGCACATCTGATATAAAGAAATCATGCAATATGTGGTTTCTCTGGATATAAAGAAGTCAGACAATATGTGGTCTCTGTGTCTTAACATAATTTTTTTGACACACATTTTGCAGCAAGCATCACTATTTCATTCCTTTTTATTGCTGAATTTCTTTTCTTTAAAAAAGTATAGTTTGAATCTTGGAATGTAGGTTTAGAAAACTTCTATGATTTAAGAAAATATTTCATTTCTGTGGTGGTGTGTAATAGTTTTAGAATATTGAAATTATCTCTTCCCAAAAAAGTAGATAGAATTAACTGTGAATCCACTGGTGTCTGTTTCAGTATCAGATATGTAACTGTTTTTACATTATTTTTATAATAATTGATTAATTTTAAGTTTCTACTTCTTGTTGGATCAATTTTATTAATTAGTAAGTAATTCATTTTTTTCCTAGGATTTCAAATGCTTGGTATGTATTTTCTAATATCTCCTTTTCATCAATATACTTATAATTTTAGGTCTTTTCTAGTCCTTAGTTTTACATCTTATTTCTTCTTCCTTCTTATTCTTCTTCTCTTGTGCCTTCTCCTCCTTCTTCTTTGAAGTCTTTGATCAGGCTTATGTTGTATTTTATGGCCTTTTCAAGCAATAGCTTTTAATTTCTATAACCTTTTTACTATTTTTAGCATTAATTTTCATTAATTTCAGGTTTTCATTTTTTCAATACTTTCCTCCTAGTTTCTTTTGTTTTGCTTGTTGGTGCTTTGCTGATTTTTTTCCAAAATCATGACATGAATAGTATTTTCTATTTTAGTTTTCATTATTTTTATTTATAAAGTCATAGAAATGTAGATTATACAGTATGCAAATTTTTTGTTTGGGTAAATATTCTTTTCATTGCTTTCTTGATAGTTTGTATTATCAAGTTTGATATACTCTTTGACTCCAGGAATATCTATTTATTTCTCAGTATCCAAGTGGGTGAGCTAATTCTGGTAATCTTCTTTATACTACATTTAATTTTACTGAATTTAATTCAGAGCATGTGGGCTAGCCAACCTTTTTTTTTTTTTGTAATCAGATTCAGATAAATTATTAGGAATGTTCTGTGGACTTACAAAAATGTGTATTATTTCTTTTAGGAATGTATGGGTCTATACTATTAAATAAAATTATTATGTCATTAAATTCCTTCATGCCTTTATGTATTTTTATCTACCAGATCCATCTAATTTCAAAATATGTGCATTGAAATCTACTATTTTTTTAAAGATTTTATTTATTTATTTGACAGACAGAGACCACAGGCAGAGAGGCAGGCAGAGACAGAGAGGGGAAAGCAGGTTCCCCGCTGAGCAGATAGCTGGATGCAGGGCTGGATCCCAGGACCCTGAGATCATGACCTGAGCCAAAGGCAGAGACTTTAACCCACTGAGCCACCCAGGTACCCCAAATTCTACTATACTGGATGCTTACCACATTTTTCTTGATTTTCTAATAGATTTATACATTTAATTATTATATTATTTAATGCATACAGGTTTATGATAACATCTTCTATATCAGTTGTATCAATTGCAATTACATTGTGTCCTTCTGTTTGGTACTTTTAATCTTAGAGTCACCTTGATTAAAGAAATATTGTCACCACTGCTGCTAGTTTTGTACTCATTTGTCTAATATCTCTCTTATGCCTCCTGTTTCCTTTTAAAAACACATTAAAGTCTATTTAAAATATTAATAGCATGTTTCACCCCAAATTTAACTCCATCAGTCTCTTGTTTTTAATGGAAGAATTTCATCAATTCTCAAATACCCATATTACTTTTATTTCTTCCATTTCTATGTCTACTATGTAATGTCTTTAGTGACTTCCTTTTCTCTTCCTTTTCATTTTTTCCCCACCAGTATGATGAAGTTACTGTTCATTTTTTAAATATTTTTTATCTTAATTTTAGTTTTTGAAGCAGACCATGCCCAATGTGAAGCCCAACTCAGGGCATGAACACACCCTGAGGTCAAGACCTGAGCTGAGATCAAGTCAGACACAACCGACTGAGCCACCCAGGTGCCCTAACTTTTTTTTTTTTTTTTTTTTTTAATTTGGATCCTCTACTATGCTTTCCCTTATTCTGGCTGATCACTTACCCTTATTCTGGCTGATCACTTTCCCTTTCCAAAGACTCATAATCAGATTCTATTTACTAATATTGTACGAGCTCATTTTCAAACCAAATATTCTATTAATCTCCATTTCCTTACCCTTTTAGGAGGTAAAATCTCAGAGCATGTTTACCACCCACTTGTCCTTTCTTTCTTGTCAAGGTCCACCATCCACCCAAATGGTATCTTTAGATGCTTCTTCTCTCTCCCCAATTACCACCCAACTCGAGTTTCATAGAGCTAAGTGTATTCAGATGTAAGCTACTGTAATTTTCCTTGCCCATGCTCCTTTTATTTTAATAATCTATTTTAGTGTTCTGTTACATCTTACCAGAGAAATCTGTCATTACCTATTCAGATATGTGTGCATAAAACAAGGTCCATTGTTCTCCACATAGTCTTCTTTTCCTCCATTTTTCCTACCTTGAGCTCTCTATTCTGATGGTTTCTCAGAGTTGATTTTTGAGCAGTGTTCTCTGATAGAATAAGTGAGTGATCTACTCTCAGAATCCTGATGTCTTTGGAATGGTATTCTTTTTAGTCCTGACAGATGGATCACAACTTAGCTAGGCACAGGATAATTAAGTTGTAGCTCTTTGTCTCAGCAGTATTCAAATGTTATTCAATGATCATCTAGCATCCAGTCTTGAAGGCAATATAAGCAATGAGTTTGACTCTTTTTCCTTGTTTAGGTATTGCAATGGACTAAATTGTATTGCTCAAAATTTGTCAGAACCCTAACACCCACATGACTGTGTTTGGAGTTAAGTTCTTTAAGGGGGTAATTCATGTTAAATGAGTTCCTAAGTACAGTGCTGTGATAGGAATAGGAATGGTATTCTTATGAAATGAGGAAGAGACACCAAAGATTTCTTTTTTTGAATTTATCACATGCAGAGGAAAGGCCATGTGAAGACATACTGTGAAGGCAGCTGTCTCCAAGTCAGGAAGAAAGGCTTTATCAGAAATCAAAACTTCTGGCACTTTGATCTCAGAGCCAGACTCTATAACTGTGAGAAAATAAATGTCTGTTGTTTAAGCCACCTAGTCTGTGGTATTCTGTTATGATAGCCTGAGCAGGCTATATTTTTTCTTCTTACCTGAAACTTTGTGAGAATTCTCTTTAGCATTAGAGTTCTACAACTTTATTAGGGTGGTCTTAGGTGTGTGTCTTTACTCATCAACTGTACCTGTAACTTGGGTCATTTTAATTTGAACATACATCCTCCAGCCACCTACGTCAGGGAAATTTTATTTTCTTGTTGGCCAATTATTGTCTCTCCTTCGTTTTTTATCTCCTCCTGAAAGCCTGTTATTTCAATTTTTGGTCTATGAGATTTGTTTTCCAATTCTCTCATCTGCTTTCTCATATTTTCCATTTCTATAATTTGAGATGTTTCTTCTACCTATAACCTATAAATTTAGGTTATAGATCTGGGTCTCAACAACCTGACTGTCCTCCCAAAGAATCTACTTAATGATATCTCTGATTATTATACCAAAATCTTTTTTACCACTTCTTTTATTCAAGAAAATCAAATTTAACTGCCAATTTTCTGCCTCCATCAAAAAGTTCACTTGCACCCAGCTGACATCAAAATACTCTTAGAATCTTCACTCAAAAACAAGTGTAAAATGAATGAATGAATTCGTGGCATACTTGCTACAGTCTAAGAAATCTGTAGGCAGACACAAAAACTAAATTATTATGCTCACTGAGCTAATAGTCTAGTGGTATAGATAGACATAATACAAAACCATGACTAAATATATAAAAACAAATTTTAAGGCATGCTATTAAAGAAAATAAAGGAATACTACAAGAGAAAATAGAAGGTGGGGGTGAGATAAATGGTATGGTGGGAAGGCTTCACTGACAAGTGAACTATAAGCTGAGAATGAAGGACAAGTTGATCAATACGAGATCAATGGACATTGTTCCAGTCAGAAGAAAAAGTTTATAAAGACAATAGCCTATTCAGGGCATTGGAAGAAGGTCAGCACAGTGGAAGCAAGTTGGACTTTGGAGGTCTTGTCAGAATGCACTCTTCATTGTAAGAGCAATAAAAAGCCATTGTCATGTATTAAGAAGAAAGTAAAACGATCCAACACTCATGTAAAAAGGATGATTCTGGATGCTTTTTGAAGAATAGATTGGGAGTGGTTTGGTCGTGGGTGTCTGTAAGGAAACAGAAGATGTCATTTGAACCATTTTCTATAAAGGGCCAGGTAATAAGTATTCTAGGTTTTGCAGTCCATTATATGGCCTCCGTTGTAACTAACCTACTATTGTAGCATGTAAACGCAGACAATACATAAATTAATGTATATTGCTATATTAAAAATCTTCTTTATATAAGTACAGGTAGTGGTCTGGATTTGGCCTGTGAGCTATAGTTTGCTGACCCCCTACTCTAAACATTTAGAAATTCCTTTCACGCATAGCAAAAGAGCATCACAGAGATGTTAATCTCCATGTTCTATAATATACCCCATAGACTGATCTTTACAACTGGCATATGCTAGGTGCTCAATAAACATTTGTTGACAGAATAAGCAATGTAGAGAAACATATTTAAACTTTGTCTAATGAAGAAAAAAATTGTTAATTCATACCCTTGATATCAGTAAGCCAGTTTCCTGCCTATAGCATAGCTTATTGCAGAGTGACTAAGAGTAAGCAGTTAATTTGATGGGGAAGATATTTTAAGTTTGCCTTGACTTGTATTCCTCTACAATAACCTATTTTTTTTCTTATTAATGGGGAGAGCCTACATATAATAGACTTCATCCCTTTCTGTTTTGAAATATTTTACAGTCTCTTTTTGATACTTGCATATAGCTAAATAGACCCAACTTCCTTTATCATCTATGTGATATGTAAGATTTATATAATTGTGATATTTAATCATATGATATTTGGATGTTGGATACTGGAAGCCACATGGATCTTAACAATATATCCAACACTGAAATGTTGGTAGAGCATGAAAAAAATAGGTGTGTTTTTTTATTACTAACGAGTAGAATGTATGTGTGTCTAAATGCCAAGACCCCATAAACAGAATAAATTAAGAGATAAAAACTTGAGCTTAAAATACTCCGAATTGGGGATGATTTGGGCATTAACATGTCTATTGCCTCCTTTTCCTGAAGAAAGTCATCCTTGTGCTTATTATAGGAAGCTAGCTGTGATGTGATGGGTGTTTGCTAATCTGAAATGGGGATTGGAAAAAGTATTGCAATGTTTAGAAAAGCTTAACCTATGTAAACCCTTCTCAAAGTTTAGTCTTTTTTAGCTTAGTTTAAGATGCCATAAAGGAGGCATCACATGATCAATAAAAACTCCTAGAAATCTGCCAGCCAGACTGTTCTTTGTCCTCACTGCATTCCGAAAGTAGTCACCATCTCTACAACACATACATTACCTTTGACATACAGTATTTATACTTATCGCAAATATTTTCTGTTTGTCATTTAGATTTTGATTGTTTATGAAGTTTCATCATACATAAAATTTTAAATTATGTTTAAGAGTAACCCATATTTATTGCTTCAGATTATACTAAATTATTGGCACATGCTATTTCATTTAATCTGTAAATCACAACTAAAGTACATGCAATATTCTCTTTTTTTCCCCAAATGATGAAACTGAGGCACAGGGAAGTTCCGCATCTCGTCCAAAGTCACACATCAACTGGTAAGTGGCAGAGATGATCTCTAAAAGCCAGATCATTTGACGGCAGAGCCCACTTTGTTATATTATTTTCTACATTTTCTTTGAGGTTTTGTCTCAAAAGACTTGACCCACTTTAATATTAGATAATTTCCCTTTCCTAATACTATTCTCTTTGATTAACTCTCTAGTTCTTTTCCTTCCTTTTTTTCTTCCTTTTCTCTCCCATCATTCCCCTCAGTTTGTCTTTCTTCCCCAACTACATTCTCTTTATTTCATCTGGGATTTATACGAGTGATGGTGTAGGGTACTTAACTGTTTGAACAGTTAAACAATTACTCTAATAATACTTACTAAATAATCTGTCATTTTGTCAATGATTGATTGATCGATTTTTAAATATGCTCTAACCCAGCATGGGACTTGAACTCATGACTCTGAGATCAAGAGTCATGTGTTTCACTGACTGAACCAGCCAGGAGCCCCATCAGTGATTTAAAATGCCACCTGTATCATGTGGAAAATAAACAATCCTGTTGTGGATTTTATTTCACTATCTGTCCACTGCTATTGTGCTGTACTAGTATACCACATAATTTAAATATTTTAATTCTGTAATGTCCTATTACAAAGACTTCATCCCAATAAAAAAGTATTTTAAGTTCAAAAAGTTGACTACAATGCTCATATGTTCTGCCATATACACCTTTTCTTTATTTATTCTTTCCCTTTATTTAGTAGTTTTCAAATAATGAGTTGATACCCTTATACTCTAAAGGGAATATTTGGGGGATTTGGGGCAGTATCATTATAAACTGATGGATTTTAAAATACAGGTGTGCTCCACTTATCCACCTTTGGACAGTGAAAATCTCTTTAAGCTTTACCCCGGATTATTTTAAATCAAACCTGAACAGTTTTCAGTAATTTCCATATGTTCTATGATCCAGACTCATTTTCCACATTTCTTACCCCATACCAGGAATCAGCCAGATCTTCAAGGATCTTTGGTTAATTTTATTGTTAAGTAGTTCATGATCTGGGCGTTAGCCATGCTCATTGCTATTGTTTGGGAGTGGTTTCTAGGTTTTTATAATGGAAAAGAAAATAGATCATGACTTCATTCTGATTATTTCTGTTGCAATTTAAGATTATTGTCTTTGGCATTTCCTAATTGATTTTAGGTTTGATCTCTTTGATACTGAAAAATCTTTGTTAGAACAGTCATTTATTTGGTGTACACACACACACACTTTGAGTTTTAATGTAATTTTGTCCCAAACCACACATGTATATGGTATTAAGATCAAACCAGCAAAGCAAGTTGTATTTGGAAAAGTAGAATTTCTATCCATTTTTGCCTCACCCTATAAAATAGGAGATCACAAAATATGGTTTTTCTTCCATTTTTAAATAAAGGAAATATCTATCTACCCATGCATCCATCCATCTTCCCTAGAATCTTTCCCCTCTCTTGGTTAAATATTGACATTTTCTCTTGTTATTTTTTTTAACAGTACATCCCAAAGATCATATAAAACAGCATATAAACATAAATTTTTAATTGCATAGTAGTTCATTGTGTATTCATAGTTTTTTTAACTAGTCCCCTATTGATGGATATTTGGGTCAGTCTTTTACTATGACAAAATCCTGTAATGAACATCATTTGTGAATGTGTTTTTTTTTCTACTTTTGGAACGTATCATTGCTAGAACAGAGATTGCGGGGTCAAAGAGTATATGTATGTATAATTTTGCTAGATAGTACCACATTTTTGTGCAAGCCTACATTCCAACAGTAATTTATGAGAGTGTCTGTATCTTTGCAGTCCCAACAACACTGTTTTGTCAAACTTTTGACATTTGGCAATCTGACAGGTGAGCAATGTTATTTCAGTATAGTTTTTAATTTTTATGCTTTTTACTATGAGTGCCAGTGAACACCTTTTCATATGTTAAGGACATATGACTACAATTACAGGATTATACATTCCTGCAAATTGATGATTTTATGTGTTTTTCCCATTTTATGTATTTTCCCATTAAAAAACCTATAGGGATTTTTAAATTATTACTTAGAAATTCTTTTATTATCAAGATTAAGTCTTTCACTATAATTTATAAGTTGCAAGTTGTTTTGATACTTGCAAAATTATATTTTGTCTAATTTATATCACCTTTAAATTTATATATAATCTATAATTTTATATGATATAAAATATAGTTTTCCCTTATTGATTATTAAGTTATTATTAGGTAAATCATCCTTATTTCCAGATTATAAAATAATTCATCTATATTTTCTTCTAGTATTTGCAAGGTTTTATTTTTCACATTTAAAATCTCTCATTCACATTGATTTTTTTGGATATGTGGTATGAGGAAGAAACCAATGTTTAATTTCTCCCTTGGTTATTCGTATATCCCATTTCTGTTCATCGAGAAGTTCGTCTCTACCCCACTGATATGAGGTGTTATAATGCCACATATTAAATTTTCATGTGTAAGTGAGTCTATTTCTGATCCTATTCACACACTGTTCTCAATTATTAAGCATTTGCAGTTTTTTTTTTTGGTTCTTACAAATGAGCTTTGTAATTAACTTGTCTGGGTCCAGGAAAAAAAATACAGTAATTTGTTATTTGGGGTCTTGTTATATTTGCATATTAACTTATGGATAATATATTTTTAACGATGTTGAATGTTCTTTCCAAGAACATGGTACGTCTTTCAGTTTGTTCAAATTTGCTTTTCTTTCAGAGTGTTTTATAATTTTCCTCATAAAATTTTTGCATATCTTTTCTTAACTTTTATTCTTTTTTTTTTTGCTATTATAAATAGAGTCTACTCTTTGAACATATCTTCCAGTGAGTTTTGTTTGTATGTTTGAAATTTCCAGCTTTTGTGCAGAGGTATTACAAGCTGCAAGCATATTTAATTTTACTTAATTTTTATAGTAGGACTTTCATAGATTTTCAGGGAGAGGTTGCTTTCCAGATAATCATTTCATCATCAAATAAAAACAATTTTACTTCTTCCTTTTCCATTCTTAAGGTTTGAGTTGCATTCCTGTTTAATTCCATTGCTAATGCCTCCAGTACAATGATGAATAGTTCTGAGCATAGTGTGCATATCTTTTGCCCAGTTTTAGTGGTAAAGACATTATTTTTCCATGTTAAAAATGATGTGGAATTGGGGCTGAGGCATATATACATACACATACGTATATGTATATATATATGTACATATACATATATATACATACATATATGTATTCTATCCTTTATGGAAGTGTATATAAGTTAATATTTATTGTTTTTTTCACATGGATTATTTTGACTCATTAAACTTTATATCATTATGACATGTTCCAAAAAAATTTGTATTGAAACTGTTGATATATATGAATTATTTTGGGGAGAATAGGCAAGTTAAATCTTTCCGTGCTCTTTAGAGGATTTTTGTGGTTTTCTGCATATAAGATATAGTCCATTGTTTTGTTCTTTGGTGCACATCAAGGCCATAGTTTCATGCCTTGCAAAGAACAGGGGCTCAACAAATATTTGATAAAAGAAACAATGAATACACACATACATTTATTTTTGTATATTTAAAAAAGTATTTACACTGTGGTCTGCTTTTAATGAGATTTTTGTTATGCCCTCACATTATTGCATATGCATATATGTATATGCAATAATGCATATATATGTATATAATATATATATATAATATATAATGCATATATGTACATATATATGTATATGTAGACACACTCAAGCTGTTGTTTTAAAAAAATCTTCATTGAAATATAGTTCACATATAATAAAAGTGATTTATATAAAGTATACAATTCAATGATTTTTGTGCATTTACAGAATTGTGCAACTATCACCATGATGTAAGTTTGGACTATTTTCATCACCCCAAAAGGAAAACTCATACCCATTAGTATCTATTCCCCATTAACCCCTCCTGAAAAGTAGTAATCTACTTTCTGTCTCTATAGATTTGCCTATTGTAGACAGTTCCTATAAATGGAATAAACAACACACAGTCTCTTGACACCAGCTTCTTTCACTTCTATAAGTTTATAAAGCCCACCCACGTTGTAGACTGTCTTAGTACTTCATGCCTTTCTTATTGCTCAATAACATTCCTGGATGTGACTAGACCATCTTGATTTATCAGTCCATCCAGTTAATGGACATTTAGAATGTTTTCACTTTTTTTCTTTAAGATTGTATTTATTTATTTGACAGACAGAGATCACAAATAGGCAGAGAGGCAGCCAGAGAGAGAGGAGGAAGCAGGCTCCCTGCTGAGCAGAGAGCCCGATGCAGGGCTCGATCCCAGGACCCTGAGATCATGACCTGAGCCAAAGGCAGAGGCTTTAACCCACTGAGCCACCCAGGCGCCCCTGTTTTCACTTTTTGACTATTGTAAATAATGCTACTAAGAAAATTCATGTGCAAGTTTACTTAGACATGTCTTCATTTCTCTTGGGTATGTACCTAGATGTGGAACTGTGGATCATGCAGTAACGCTCCTTTACTTTCTGAGGCTACCAAACTATCTTTCAAAGTGGCTGTACCATTATCATATTGAGCATCTTTACATCTGTTTTTTGGCCACTTGTCTATATTCTTTAAAGAAATGTCTACTCAAAATCCTTTGTGCTTGGGGGTGCCTGGGTAGCTCAGTGGGTTAAAGCCTCTGCCTTTGGCTCAGGTCATGATCCCAGGGTCTGGGATCGAGCCCCACATTGGGCTCTCTGCTTGGCAGGGAGCCTGCTTCCCCGTCTCTCTCTGCCTGCCTCTCTGCCTGCTTGTGATCTCTCTCTCTCTCTCTCTGTGTGTGTGTGTGTGTGTGTTAAGTGAATAAATAAAATCTTTAAAAAAATCCTTTGTGCTTTTATTTTCCTTTTCTATTATTGAATTGTAAAAGTTCTTTACATATTTCAGATACCAATCTCTCTCTCTCCTTTTTTTTTTTTTTAGAAGATTTTATTTACTTATTTGACAGAGAGAGAGCACACAAACAGGGGGAATGGCAGGCAGAGGGAAAGGGAGAAGCAGGATCCCCGCTGAGCAGAGAGCCCGATGCGGGGCTCGATCCCAGGACCCTGGGATTATGACCTGAGCTGAAGGCAGATGCTTAGCTGACTGAGCCATCCAGGAGTCCCTAGATACCAGTCTTTTATTAGACATATGATTTGCAAATATTTTATCTCATTCTGTAGGTGGTTTATCTTTTTTATTTTATTGGGGTACTCTTAGCAGCATACATATTTTATTTTTATGAAGTCCAAATTATCTGTTTCTATTTACATTCCTTGTGTTTTGGTGTCGCATCTAAGAAGCGTTTGCATAATCCGAAGTCAGGAAGATTTACTTCTATTTTTTTTCTTCAAAGAGTTTTATAGTTTGGGCTCTTACATTAAGGTCCATGATCCATTTTTGAGTTAATCTTTGCATGTCGTATAGGAAAGGGGTCCTGATTCATTTTCTTATATCTAAAAACTCAGCTATGTTAACGTCGTTATTTGGAAAAACTCTTCTTTCCCCCATTAAATTGCCTTGGCACACTTGTCAAAAGTTATTTGACTATAAATAGAAGAGTTTATGTCTAAACTGTCAGTTCTACTCTTTTCATTTAAAGATCTATGCTTAGACCAGTACCACATTATCTTGATTACTGGAACTATAACAAGTTATGAGATTGCAAAGTGTGAATGATCTAGGTTCATTTTGTTTTTGTTTTTGTTTTCAAGATTGTGTTGGTTACTCTGCTCTTGCTTAGTTTGAAATCAGCCGATGTTTCAAATTCTATCATTTGCTTTATTTGAACTTTTAGCTGTTTCTTTCAGTTTTATCAAGAGGTCAGTTATGAACTTTCCCTCATCTCTACTGGTTTCTCATAACTCTCTGATTCCATCACTAAAATTCCAGATCGATGTCAGATAATAGTAATGATGGCATGAAACCTTGTACCATTCCTGACTTCAATGAGAATTATTTTAAAGGCTTAGGTTAATTATGATGTTGGCTATTAATTTTAGATAATGTTCTTGATCAAATTCTTCTTAGTTCATTAAGACCTTTTGATCAGGAATGAATATGGTTTTTCTCAAATTTCTCCATCTTCATTTTCCTATCTATGGAACAAGGGAATTGAGACTAGCTTGGATCTCAAAGTTCAGTCAAATAAATGCTAACTTTGAGGTCAGACACCACTGGGTTTCTTTCCAGCTTTCCTAACCAACTCTGGGATAACTGGAGCCATTAGTTAATATTTTCAAACTTAAATCCTCATTGACAAAAAATCTGATGACTTATCCTTAGCTTAAGAATGAGATGCAGAGTAACTGTTACACAATAAACAACCAAGAGACAGTAACGCTCATTTGTTTTATGATTTATAAGGTCTTTCTAGCTTTCAAAAAAGCTCTGGAGTGCTCTGCATGTAACTTTTCACAAGACTCAATTACATCAAAAACAGGACAGCCAAGTAATTATAACCTAATTTGAGGGGAGTGCAAGTTTAAACTTGAAGTTGTTAAAAAGGGGACTAAATTTTCCCAGGCAGATCCCTGATGGTTTGCTTGTGGTATCTAGTTCTACCACCTAAATACAAGAAAACGCAACAATGGAATTGAGGTACATTTTTATCCTATTCACACAACCTCACATCAAAATTAGTTGACTGTTCTACAAAGATTCAAAGAGATTTTAGGGATGTAAGGCGTATCAGCAGGCAGCTAATTCAATTTCAGACACAAAGCATCACTGTTCATTCTGTGGTTTCATCATAGCTTCGTTTATCATGCCATTTATCACGCCCTTTCACTAATGCACCTTTTAAGGTAATTAACAATCTTTTACCATGAATTTAATGACCTATGCACATGTTGTGGGTCAAGCACTGTGTGATACTGAAACCAGTATTTGATTTCTAGTGAGTATGGATGAATGCTTGAATAGATCTGTAGTTGTATGGATAAAAGAAGAAAGGAACCAATAAATTAATTAGCAATTTAATCAGCTACCTTTGTGCTTTTCCTATTCCACTTCCACTCACCAGTACTAAGTATATAGAAAAAATATAATTTATGTGCAATCATGTAAATACTCATTGCTTTTGTTCCCTTGCAAGACCCACTCTATCACTGATATCATTTCTAAGCACCTCCCATTAATTAATTAAATGACTAGAGAGTTGAGCTAAGTCAATCTGATCATACTGTGCTTGGAAGGGTGTCCAAAGACTGGGAAATTAAACACTCTTAAGTATATATGTTTAATGCGGATTCCTGATTTTTTTTTTTTCCTGGAATTTGTAGCTCACTAATCCATCTTGAACAACTAGTTCATGAGAGGAACAGTATGGAAGACTCTTTTGGTGTTACAGGAGAATTACTGGAGACTCACTGCTCATTTTTCTTTTTTTTTTCCCCAGACACCTGAGTCCCCTCAAATCCCACCGCAGGTTGTCCAAAGGCATGTTTATCAACACATTTACAGAGCTTCTAATTAATTCATTGTAATTGCATAGTATTTTCTGCCTCTGTTTCTTTCTGCTGTCCCAGCCTTGGAAATAAGATGTTCCACCTCTGGAGACTGGCCCTGGTAAAAAACCTATTAATAAATAATTAAGTTTGGAGACTCCTACAGTGGTGAGTCATGAATGGAGAGCATGTGGAAGCCGTCTCCATGGTAACGTACCAACAGGAACCGAACTGCTCTATTTCTCTCTTCATAAGTGTGGAGAGAGTGGGGGCAAAGCATAGATTAAAAAGAGATTTATTTTTGTATTTTTTTTGTTTTCATTTTCTTTTCAGAAAATCTGTGATTGAATTTAGAATTCAAGAAATGTTACGTTTATGGCCAATGAAGCATGATCTGTAACTGAATACAAAATCTTCCTCTGCCTCCCTTCCTCATCTCCAGCTCCCCAGATCCCCCCAGCCTCTGCAGCTGGCTCATCCCAGCCCTGTTGTGCTAGGCACACTCCTCTTTGCGGTGAAGGTGGTCCTGAATGCCCATTGCTCTCTCTGCCCTGGGCTCCTGCCTGAGAGCTCACTCACTTCTCTGTCCTTTCCCTGCTAGCTTATTCTGTAGTTGAAACTAACACTCCGTAGAACAGAAGTAACAGAAATTGAGGAGTAAGGCAGGTTTGGATCCTGGTCCCTGCCTCTCCAATCACTAACTATGTGACTTAGGAAAGTTATGGGACCTCTCTCCATCAGTAACATGGCCCATAGAATGGAAATAATAATTCCCTGGCAGGGTTGCAGTGAAATTTAAAGGAAGTAGCACAAAGTAGGGGTACGAGAAGAGATTTTGTGCTTCAGACTGTCTGGATTTGAATCTTCTCTTTACCTTTTATTCATTTTCTCTTTCAGGGCAATTTACTTACTTTCTCTAAGTCTCAATTCCTTATCGGAAAAGTTGAGAAAGCTATCATCTACTTCCTAGACTTATTTGGAAGAGTAATTTACAGAATGTATAGAAAAAGCTTTTGGCTGGGCACCTGGGTGGCTTGGTTGGGTAAACATCTGCCTTTGACTTAGGTTATAATCTTAAGGTCCTGAGATCCAGCCCTGCATCTAGTTTCCTGCTCAGCAGGGAGTCTGCTTTTCCCTCCCTCTCAGCCCCTCCCACCTGCTCATACTCTCTATCCAATAATAATCTTTAATATAAAAATAATTTAAAAAAGAAAACCTTCAGCAAACCGTGAACAATTATTATTTGTCATAATAAGGTGTTTGATAAACTATTAAGTATTATTATAATGATGAGTTATTTTGTGAGACAATGGAAACCTGATAGAATGATCTAACAATCCTTCCTAAATAGGTGGGGACTGGCAGCATGAGAACATCACAGGGGTCACTTAACCCCTGTGGTCTTGCCCAGACTGGCACTTCATTCTGCATCAGATAAAACCCTTGACTTTCCGAACTATGTCTAAGCCTACACTTCTCCTTTGCAGAATCGTGGCCCAAGCTAATATTATCTCAGCATGGAGGTCATCTGTTCTGGGTATTTTCCATTCTGCTCTCTCTGATTTTCTGCTGTGTCTCAGGAATCGGACTCTTGCAGTTGGCACCTCTGAAGCTTGTTTTCAGGCAGCTTCCAGGTGTATGAAGCCAATAAGAACAACACGGTGAGAGCTACGCCAAGTACCCAATGGGACAAGGATGAGATGTGGAACCCAGAGGGTTCTCTGGGCTCTCTCTTGGTTCTTCCAAGTCCAACATAAACTATGACAACTCAGTAAATATTGAGTGTGAATTTTGGCCTTTCAATCACAAAGTTATGGGCCATTCTAGCACGTAAAGAACCTGATGACAGAGGCCAGTAAGAGAAAAGAATCGGCAGTAGAAAGGGAAAGCTGTGACTACCTACAGTAGAGGTAATGATAAGAACTATGCATATTTCAGGTTACTTGGTTTTTTTTCCCCACCTTTCCCTCCTACCTTAGATAAGGGGTCTGAGAAGTGGCTACCATTGTAATTTAAGTTCTACGTAGAGGTGCAGCTGAATCGAAATCATCCTCTGACAATGTGGTGCTAATGGAGACTTTTTCTCTCGTCTGTTTGGGGGATGAGTATTTATTTAATGATTTGAGTAAGAACAAATGCTGAATGGCAAAAAAGGTAGACTGTGCTGGTTATTGTTCACTTATTCTACTTCCCCAGACCTCCAAGGCTATTCTTCTTTCTCTGTCTTACTCTGTCCCCCTGAGAGCTGATGTCTGCAAACTCCCTGCCTCCAGGTTCAGGTTGGGTTTGGTCAAGGGGAGGTATCAGCAAATGACTAAAGGGTGGGAGAAGAAAACTAGAAGAAAGAGAGTGTGGGCTATCTCTGTCCTGCCCCTTCCCTATCTCCGTGTCTGTGGCAGCTGCCTTGGCCTTGGCCTTGGGTGACTGTTTGGACAAGCATGTCTCTTCCACATCTCATGGTCCCACTAGGCTCCTGTGACAGGATTGCCTCTCTGATTCCTCTTTAGCCATGGGGCTGTTAATGGCTTCACCTTGCTACATCTCTGGGTGCCTTACCATCTTTATTTGCATGCTTAACCCTGACAGTTCCTCTTTAAGTAATCTCTTCTGTGAAATCTCTTCATTTGAACCTAACTCTGCTTCCCACCAGGACTGTCACTCACATAATATCCCACATGGAACCTGCTCCCAGACCCTGTTCAGTGCCTTTCATCTCCATATTGCCCACACATAGGAGGCCCTCCATAGAAGTATCCTCAAATCAAAGGAGACTTTGGAATTAGAATTATTTAGGATTACCTAGAAGGAGATCAGCCAGAGCACCAACACAATTCAAAGCAACCATGACTCTCTTTTGCTATTAATATCTATAGATAAATGTTGGGAATCTTTTTTTTTTTTTCAGCCCTCAATGCCACCAACGACAATCATATTTTTTTAATTTAATTTCATTTCAGTGTAACAGAATTCATTGTTTATGCACCACACCCAGTGCTCCATGCTAATACGTGCCCTCTATAATACCCGCCACCAGGGTCCCCCAGCCTCCCACCCCCTACCCCTTCATAACCTCAGATTGTTTTTCAGAGTCCATAGTCTCTCATGGTTCATCTCCCCCTCCAATTTCCCTCAACTCCCTTCTCCTCTCCATCATATTTAAAAAAAAAAAAAATCAAACATTTACAAATGGTTCATTTATTGTTGAGAACTTTCCAGATTTTCTTCCTTAAATTGACTTGGCATCTGTGGTACAACCACAGATAATGTGAGTGGTGCCTTAGGAAGTTGACTTCAAGATCACTCTGGAGGAAGAAATAACTGCCTATGGATTCTGAAAAGTCTTTAAACCAGGAATATTGGAAATAATATCTCAAGATCCTCTGGACTATGGGCTCCCTAAGCAATGAGATATGCCACCATAGAACTCTTTAGCTCCATCCGAGAACCAATGTGACAGGCTCTTCCCAGGCAAATTCTCTCATTCTTTCTATGATATGAGTTTTATAAGCCACAGTTAATTTTCCATTCTGCCTTCTAGACACCACTTTCCATTGTATTAGCATCTACAAATCCTATAGGAGAGAGCAACTCAAAACAAAACAAAAACAAACAAACAAACAAAAAAACAACCCTGCTGTAAGATCCCCTCTTTTTTCCTTTCAATCTCCAAGAATATTTCATTTCCTGCTTTGGGAAGCAACCTCTTGTCTCTTCCTGCCATCTGGACTTTTTAGTTTATCACTTCGGTTTTAGAAACTTATCAAGTCTCTGCATTCTCTGTTGGGCAGTTTTAACCCAAGCGATCCCTTTCTTTATTCTCCATGTCTGCAGGCCTGTCTAATGCATTCTCCTGCCTTGGCATTATCTGCGATCTCTGACTTCTTCTATTGGCTTTCCATCCTTGTAGCCTCTGTGTATTTTATAAATATTTTGACTGATGGGTTTCACTTAAAGGAATGTGGTTTTACCCCAAATGAATGCTTAGAAAGCAGCAGATGAAATTTTAGTTCTCCGAAATGCAATGAATGTAAATCTGATTAATTGTCTCGTGGACTCTGGGAACATCCGGGGATCTCATTTCCTGCCTAAGTCACTGGAGCTTTCACATTAACTTTTGGCAGGTAGTACGGTTGGGCCCGGTCATTCATCACCAATAACGGCACTGAAAACACATCAGGTTTGAAATTTTTGACAGGTAGATTGGGTTCTGCTTTCCAGTAAAGCAAATTTCAGTAACCCAGCACATTTTTTTTTTTTTTTACTCTTTCCTCTATCCCAAAAAGGTTTCCACATATTAACAATGGGTATCCATAGGGCTCTTTTTCTTCTGTCATTACTCCAAGAAAGATCCTGTGGCTGCAGAGTTCTTTCCTGAATAATATGCAATTTCAGGAAAGGAATTCCATGCTAGGCAATATTTGGGTTCTCCTAAGGTTTACTGAGCTTATCTCAATAAGGTAGGCATTATAGGAGTTTTGTGCTTAAAAGGGAAACAAATGTCCGTATAAATATTTGTGTGCTAATATTTATAGAAGCTTCCTGTAGATGCTAGCCAATATCCGGACACACCCCAATGTCCATCTACGGGTGACTATATAAACAAATTGTGGCTTTACTGATATGGTGAGATACTACTCAGGAATAAAAAATAATTAACTGCTGATACACAAAACGGATGAATCCCAAACTAATTATGTTAAGGGAAAGCAACCAGGCAAAAAAGAATGCATACTGTACGGTTCCATTTATATAAAATTCTAAAAAATGCAAATGAGTCCATAGAATCTCAGAAAGCAGATTGGTGGCTGCTGGGGGATGGAACTGGGGGACAGGATACAGATGGAGAAGGGCAGGTGGAAGGATTGCAAAGGAGCACAGAGTAACTTTGGGGGCCGAGGGATATACATTCATTATCTTAATTGTGGCTGTCACAGGTATGTACATATGTCAAAACTTAGCAAATTGTATACTTCAAAGAAATTGTTTATTGAATATCAGTTCGTTCTCAATTAGAAATAAAAACAAGAATCTGGAGTCGGACTGCCTGGGTTCACATGTTGGCTCTCACCTTCCTAAGTTGTGTGATGCTGGTGGCTTACCCATCTCTGTATTGTTTCCTTAATCACACAAAGGGAAAAAGAGAGACCTATCTTATAAGGTTATCGTGAATGTTCAGTTTGTTGATCATGTGAAGCACTTAAAACAATGCCCAACACATAGTAAGTACTCAGTCATGTGAGTTCTGATCATGTTTATTAGGTGTCTGGTACCGTGATTGGCAATTTTCATACATCATCCCATCTAAGCATCCCAATAACCAGGTGATGCGCTCGGAGTCATCACATGGCACCAGAGAGATGGATGTGCCATGTCACGTAGCTAATGACAAGGCTGTAATTACTAACCTGCCAGATGAACTCCAAAACCCTCCGTCTTCTCTCCAATCAGCCACAAGTCCGGCCTGAGGCCCAGAAGAGTCCTGTTAATGCACACTCTGCATCTTTGGCATATCCTCAGGAAAAGGAAAGTGACTTGCTGAGGGATCTGCTCCATGTTCCCCGTTGTGGGGGTTGTGAATTTCTGGGTTATCTTGGCCAAAAGATTTCCTGGCTCTGGCTCTGGTACTTCCTACTAAGCTCCCTGCAGGTTTCTCAGTGGGGACCCATCCTAACTGGGTGCCCTATCTAAGATTGTCATGTTCTTTTTTCTTCTTTCTCCTTCCTTCCTTGTTTTCTTTTCTTTTCTTTTCTTTTTTTTTCTTTCTTTTCATTTCCCTTCTCTTCTCTTTTCATTCTTTCTTTTCCTTTTTCTTCCTTTCCTTTTCTTTCCTTTCCTTTCCTTCCTTCCTACTTCTTTATTTTCTTTCCTTCCTTTCCTCATTAAAAAACAAAATTTCCTTCTTACTTATCTATATATAGAAATGTGAGCCCAGATAAACAGAATCAGTGTGAGGTAAAGATCTGGGGAATAAGAGGACCTGATCAGAGCTATTTCCATGGAACAGTACACCTCAGCCTTACCCCCTCTACTTGTCTGCCCCAGATCTGCTTCCAGGCAGGAGGTAGCATGATAAGGAGAGGGGGGGAAAGCATTGGGCAAAGAAGGAGGGTACCTGCAGGTAGGGTCATATCCCATCATTTATTATTTTCCTGATCCCAGAGAGGTCTCTACATTTCCCTAAGACTCAGAACAATCTGTAAACCAGCCACTGCAATCCTGCTTTGAGTAGCACTTCCCGGATTCCGGTATGACTGCCTCATCACATCTGTTTCTTATAACAAGGTAAGTGCTGTTGTGTTCATTCCTAGAAATGGAAGTTCAGAGAGGTTCTGTAATCCCTTTTCAAGGTAGTTAGTGGTGAAATAATGATGAACAGGTCTCCCAGACCTGATGGGAGAAGCAAGAAAAATAGAAAATACAGAGAATACTCTATAAATTGCAAATAACTAATTAAAAGAAAGATCTAGAGAGTCACTGAGACATAGCACAGAAAGCATTGACCTTGGAAGAGGGCATCCCATGTTCTGATTCTCTGTCACCAAATAGCAGTGTGGTTTGGGCAAGTTATTTAACTTCTAGGGGATTCAGTTCCCTCATCTGTAGAATAAAATGGTTTTCCCCCTGAGTGATCACTAATATCTAACGACTTTTTTAAACCACCAAACTCTTTTCTTATGGGCACTTGAATCACCCCTATCCCACTAAGTTCCATAGTTCCTTTCTAGAAGTGGGTTGGAAAGAGAAAAAAAAAAAAAAAAGAGGTAGAAGGAGGGCTAAAATTCAAAGAAAGGATCTTGGAAGACATTAGGTCTCTGTAAGAGCCCATCATCTTTTAAGATTGCATTTTTTTCTTTTTCTTGCTAAATGAGCTCAATTACTCTAAGCACTCTTCACAAGTCTTAATGTCCAGAGATTTCAACATTCCCAATGCTTTGCTCTAGATGATCTCAGATTTCTTGAAGTGTGTTCTTCTGGTTAAAGAGGAACAAGCCATCTCAAAGGACAAACTGATGAAGATGATTTGCCCATCCCAAGCTAAGACCCAGGATTTTGCTGGCAGAACCATAAGAAGATGAGATGAGATGACAATCTAGTTAGTATGATTATTATAAGTAGACAAACCCCAAACTCAAACCAGACTTTGTGTAGTCTAAGTTCTTCAATTAGCCCATTTACTGAACTAATTTAGACGGTTTCTCAACCAGTTCCCTTTTAAGAGTTCTACATCCCTGGTGTCAGGAAGTAAGGTTAAGAGGTAGAATCCATAACTTCCTCAATTTCAAAATCAACATCTTTTTAATATTGTAGAACATCATTGTATCATTATTATCCTGGAACTGGTATTCCCAGGCTATAGCCCACAGGACAAATCCAGCCCTTTTGTAAGTAAAGTTTTATTGAAACCCAATCATTTGTTTGCATATTCTCTATAGCAGCTTTTGCACTCTGATGTCAGAGTTGAGTAGAGATGAATAGTAGATTTTTGCATTTTGATGGTAACACTGAATAATAGTAACTATCAGAGATGGTGTGGCTGCAAAGCCTATCATATTACCAACTGGCCCTTTACAGGAAAAGTTGCCCAACCCAGTCCTAGACTACAGAAGAATCATTCTGGTGGTCAACTTTATTGCAAACACAAGGGTTTAAAGTGTTGGCAAAATACAGCTAAATTTATTCTTACTACCTCCTATAGTCCAGGATACAGCATTTATTTTAAATTAAACTGAGAGGGGCACCTGGGTGGCCAGTTGGTTATGGGTCCAACTCCCGATTTCAGCTCAGATCACCATCTCAGGGTCCTGGGATCCAGCCCTAGGTCTAGCTCTATGCTCAGTGGGAAGTCAGCTTGAGGATTTTCTCTCTCCCTCTCCTTTTGCCCCTCCCCCTTGTTCCTTCTCTCTAAAATAAATGAATATTTTTTAAAAAATTAATTAAACTGAGAAAGTGAATTCCAAATGTATAACTAAATAACCTTAACCCAATAAAAATAACTGATCACCTCAAGTTTCTGCAATATGACTCCAAATTTGCCAAGTATTTTCTATCTCCATAGTCATTACATTCTCACTGAAATTCCATCAAATAGATACCACGTAGACAAGAATATATTATTTATTTTATACACCCCTTATAAACAAACTCATTAAAGCAGCAGCTGATGATATTCCAATGACACTTAATGGGGGCTTTTTTGCACTGAGGGGCTCTAATTAATTGTTTTAGTCAACTCTCGTAAAATTTTATATGGCAAGAGTTATTGTGCCCATTAGGCAGATGAAGAAACTGGAGGTTAAATCAAGAGATTTGCTGAAAGCCAGACACCTATAAAATTAACACGCTTGTACCCAGTCAACAAGACAAGCACTGACATTATGATTTATTTTGTTTTGTTTGTAATCAAGGGACCAGCGACATTCATTTTGTCTCCAACAGATGCAGAATTTAAGGGAGATCCGAAAGGCAAATGGCTTCTGGGGGCATACCTGATGCACTGTTAAGTATTTCTGAGGGTAAGTGTTGGGCTAAATCATAAAAAGTAAAACTGGCATTTAGTTTGCCCAAATGGATAGTCAACAGGCTTGAGGTCCCATCATACTGCTCCCAAATCTCCTCCGTGGGGCAAAGGGAGAGAAAATTATACCCAGAGTCACAGGGAGAGAATAGCCTTACCATAGCCAAGTGATAATGACCTACAAGTCCCTGTAGAAGAGAGCTCATAACAGTGAGTTACTGATTGTATGTCACCTTCCTAGCCAAGAAGCATAAGCAGTAGGCACTGTGGATGTCTCAGAAGAAGGCCCTCTACCCTACGGGCCACACTCTAACACTCACCTTGCAGAGAAAGTGGTCAGAAGGTTAGACAACCTACATTCCTTAGGTCTGATCATGTAACTGACAATTAGTATCATAACCAAACCATTTTTAATATGGTTACACATGGGAGACAGCCAATAGGCTAAGCAAGGGATAAAAATGGGTCCAGCGGGTTGTGAAAGACAGCAGAACAAGAAAAACACTTCCTGTTTGCAATACGGTCTGCAAAAGAAAAGAATGAATCAAAGGTCATTATAACCTTCTCAGTATGGACGGCGTTTGAAGGGTCATTATGAAAAATCAGGAAACAGAACACCGTTAGATGAAATGCAAGCGAGGTTCTGATCATGTTGGAAACTTATCTTATTGTCCTTGAGAAGGTAGAAATTTGTCCCTGTCAAAAGGCACCTCTGAACCATGATGGAAAACCATTGGCTGAAGAGAGATGAAGGGGGAGATGAAGGAAAATTTCTGGACCCTAAACACATGTTCTTTGTCCTGAAGATATGTGGAAACAATGATGCAGAAGATTCACACATAATTTGTTAAGCACTACAATGAGAGTGAGCTATAGCTAAGACAAAGAGCATTTAAGAGAAATACCTAGGGGCGCCTGGGTGGCTCAGTGGGTTGAGCCACTGCCTTCAGCTCAGGTCATGATCTCAAGGTCCTGAGATCGAGTCCTGCATTGGGCTCTCTGCTTGGCAGGGAGCCTGCTTCCTCCTCTCTCTCTGCCTGCCTCTCTGCCTACTTGTGATCTCTCTCTGTCAAATAAATAAATAAAATCTTTTAAAAAAAGAGAGAGAGAAATACCTAGAAACCACTAACTCCTAGATATCCTCATCTTAGTAAGGAAACACTAGTGCTGAAGCCAGTGTTTAACCTTAGGGGATGCAGAAGGAGTGATGTTCCATGCCCTCCTGAGGGAAAGAAAACAAGTGTGGCCTTTCCATCGCTATATTCCCAAGTGTGCCCTTCTTCTTGTTTTGGAATCCCTAAATATTTTCCTAATGGCATATTTCCCCCAGAATGCACTATTTGCATTTTTTTCAAGCTGTATTTTTCTCTTCTTATTTTCTCACCACGTTTCCAAACCCTCCAGGTTCACTCTGCTAACCAAATCAGCATCCTTGTCAAATTTAATTAATACACTATGTGCTTCCCCTTCCACATCATTAGGAAAGATGCTGAATAAGACAGGGTCCATGTCGCCGTCTTTCCAACAGGCTGTCATTTCTACTACCTTCCCTTCTTATGCAACCAGTCATCTTTGGACTGCTGAATTGCTCACCTCCGAGCTAATTTAAATGCCCTGATAGGCTATCATTTCGTGAAATGCTCTGTGCAATGTGTTAATAAAGTCAAGACTGGGGACGGTCACTGTATTCTATTTGTCCTCTCATTCACTAATTAAAACCAATAATGAATTTAAAATTTGTCTGGCAAGATTTCTTTCATTATTAGTGCTACAATTAGGTTTGTATTTCTTGTTCTTCTCATTTAGATGTTTATACAGAGAGAGAAAGCAAGAGACTTCTTATAACCTAGACAATTTTTTTAATTTGCTGTTAAGAAAATTAAGTTCAACTTTTAGCCTGTTGATTGCAGATTGCATTTTGGAAAAAATATCTGGAAGTCCAATGACTCATGTCTTACTTTTCTAACTCTAAGAGATGTCAAAGTAGGTCCTGTACCATTTGCTAGGGTTTGGCTCTCGGCTGGATTTTATGGAGATGGAATACAGCATTCTTACTGAATACAACTGTAATTACCAGGAACAATCAGTTCAAAGTCTACTGTGAAAAGTTTAAAAAAAAAAGTGTCAAATCTAGGAATCATAGGCAAAAATCAAAGAAGGCTTTACAGAGATAAAATGGTGGGTGGAAATGGGATCCAAATAAGAGACCAGGAAGTTACTGAGTAGAGGTTTTGGAATGATTGCCCTGAATACCAGAACAGAGCACTGAATGGGGTGAGGAGTTTCTCTCTTAGCAGGAGCTGGAGCTTGCTGAGGAAATTAAAGGGTGGATGAAGACCACCAATCATTAGCATCATCTTCACCAACCCAGGAATTATGTATTTTTATCATAGAATGTGAGGATTTAGAATAAGAAGGGGGTGAGTCTTAAGATAATCATCTCCTTTGGTTTCCAGGTCTCCTGCATCTCGTACATTTTCATTTTTGCATTCACAGTGAGAATGTTCTGGATGGAAAGCCTATCACTAGACGATGCTCAGGGGCATGTAGCACAACTGGAGAACTGAAGGGGGGTCCAATCAATGAAGCAATGAAGTAAGGAGGGGGGAGGGTTAATGAGTTGAGTCTTGCAGAAGTAAACAAAGGCCAAAGGAACCAGATTTTATTCAATATGCAAAGAGGTTTAAACTACACAAAGGACAAAGAGAAGTCACTAAGTGGTTTTAAGGAGGACAATGACATAATCCTCTCTGCAGCTTGGAAACTGAACTCTAGGTGTGCTGACCACTGGAGCCAGGGGACCCATTTTAAAGGAAACTCTTGTAGGAGTCCAGGGAAGAATCATGTATAACCTAAGATGAGTGATGGTAAAGAACAATGTGGCCACTTCTGGAAGTGTTAGAAGGCACATTAGACATGCAGCATGAGATTGGAGGAAGAGGTCAAGGAGGACTCCCAGATCTTTCACTTGGGCCACTGGGACTGTGCTTCCATTCACTAGATAGGAAGAAACTGACAACAGTGGTCTGGACAGAGGATTCATAAGTTTGATAACAAATATCATGATAAGCACAGGAATTGAGGTATCTCTCTCTTCCCCAGTCACTTATTTCCAAAGAATTTCCAAATATTAATCTCATGGAATCATCACTCTAACCCTACAAGATAAGGAAACATATTGAAGACACGCAGTTGGTCAGGCACAGAGCCAGAGTCAGAACCAGGCAGTCTGACTGCCCATCGTGGAGATGAGTTGAGCACGAAACATGTCTACAGGTAGAATCCGAATCTCAGAAGAGAGGTCTAGGTATCTAGAGAGAGTGTGAATCATCCAAGGAAAGCAGATTTTTATTTCTGGAATTCAACCAACATTTATTTAAACCTATGATGTGAGAGGTATTATACTGCAGGCACAGAAAAAGAGCATTTACACTAAACCCTGTCTCCTTAGCAGTGCATTCTTCACCACAACCCACTGTCGCTGCCCCAGTGAATGGGATCAAACAACTGGGAAGACACAGATGATCTATTCTTTCCTCTGACCCTGGAGCCAGTACTCATCTCTCCCTCACCCTGGATGCTCATCAGAATCGATCCACACAGCATTGGTTAAATACAGATGCTTGGGCTCTACTCCAGTCTTGATTCACTGAGCTTTTGCACCTGTTGTTTTTAACTTAACTGGTACTTTCGGGTACAAAGCCATGGCTGAGGTTCACTGTTCCACAGACCCCAAAACACCTCTGAAAGTGAAGGCAGTGAAGAGAGAAAGCCAGACCACTGGGAGTTCAGAGATCTCCAGAAGAGGCCAGACCATTACTACTGAATGTGGTTTCTATTCCAGGCACTGAATGAAATGATTTGCGTGTATTAATGAATTTCACTTTGGACAAGAAAGTAGTTTCAATTATCAGCATTTCACGTACGGGGAAAACAGTCACATTGAGATGAGAAGTCATTCCCATCTGCAGTTCTCTACAATACCCTATACACATGCATACACTATAATATATATTATATAATATATATTATACACACACTATAATATATAACATATATTACACATAAGATACATTACATCTTAGGTCCAGCCCAAATACCTTTTAATTCTTATCAAAATGTTCTACATTAGAGGTAAATTGATGATACCTGGGGGTGTAGGGCGAGAATAGAGAAACTGAGGCAGACCGGGTGGAGAAACCAGCCTGCTGTAGGCGTCCACTGAGAAAGGGACCACTGAATGGTGTGAGTGAAGTACCCAGGGAACTCTCACAACTCCAGCCTCAGTGAGGCTATGCCTAATTCTCTCTTTGGGATGAGATTAAGAGCCCTGAAAAAGAGGCCACCTCTCAGTCTCTGAAACAAAAAGCCGAATTTATGCCTCTGTGAGCAAAGCAGACACCTGCATTTATCCAGGATTTACAGAAGTATGGAGTCTCTGGGCGGGAAAACTTCACAGGGGCAGCAGCAGCCATTGGGTTTTGGCTGACTTTAGCCTGGGAAGCTTGCTTCTGCAAATGAGACTAGCTCGGACTGGCTGACTCTCAGAAAGGCGGGACTAGACTGAGGGTGTTGCCGATTGGCCCACTTCAGAAGAAGGCTGTCCCTGATTGGCTAGTCTTCAGAAATGTCTTTCAGCTACTTGTCACTGATCAATTCGACTCATTGAAAGCCAGCTCTTGCAGTTACTTTTGCCTTGCTCACAGAAGTGTCAGACTTTTGCGAGGAGTATGGGAACTTTTTTTCTCAAGAGCTAATTAGCATATGCTGGTCTAAGAGCCACTGGTTACAAGGCAAGGGGAGGCATTCGGGTCCTTCATTGACAGTCACTGGAATTGAGCTACAGCTAGAAGGTCAAGGGGAACGCAAAGCCCACGTACATGAGCACCTTTAATCATTATTTGCCATTATTTTCTGTGAGGGCATTATTAAATCGTGCAGTCCATCATTCCAGTTTTCTATATATAAAAACTAAAGCAAACTTAAAAAAAAAAATCCCATTATATGGAAGCATTTGATTCTCTGAAATCTTACTTTCATTTATTATATTCCTTAAATACTCAGGGCTCAACGGTTGCTGTGCTTAGCAAAGTGGTCTGCTCTGATTATAAAAGGAGGTTATCCAGTGTGTGAGAAAGTCTGCTAATGTCTGCTGGTTAGGTTACCATACCTAGGGCAGAAGCCTATAAGCAAATTCCCATTAGTCACCTCACTGCTACTTGAACTAAACTATCTAGGTGTAATTAAAACTCTCTTGAGTAATACTGTCATCAGTAAATGAAATCTCCATTAAGCCTCTATGGAGGCATCCTATTCCATCCAGTAAGTCCCCTACCCCCGACCCCCGCCCATTCAGCCTACCCCCACCCTCCCAACAAAAAGAACAACCATTTCCGGGTGAAATCTATTTTCTAGATTGTGGGTAGTGAAGACAAATGGTCTTTGTGACATTTGGTTTGGGCCACATCTACACGGCACATTAAGCAACTGGCTCATTCCTTAATCCAATGAAAAACAGATATCAGACATACTTGCGTAGAATTGTGTGTATCACATAAATTGCTTATTTTTTAACATTTACTTTCCCCTTCCTCCCTCCCTTCCTTCCTTCTTTCCAACTGGCCACTTTTGTGTTGACACAAAGATGCAAACTTTATTACTCCTCATTTGTTCCCTTTGAGTTACAGTCCCTGAGACTATCTGAATGACTCCAAATATTAGACATTTTTTTTCCAATCAGTTCACTTATTTCTGCCATGAAGTCAGCCATATGCTAAACTGTCCAATAACCACTCAGCTCCCTTCTGTCACCAGGCTGACACCATTAAGATCGCCTCGGCTGTTTGAGGGAGTTGTCACCATGTGTCCCGAGGCACCCATTTGCGATGTGATGATGAGGTGGTGGAAGTCATGGATCGCTCCCTCGGTATCTCCGTTGGCACCCAAATGATGTGAATTTCAGGGCTGTAGTAGATATTCATAAATGAAATGATCAAAAGCACTTTTTAAATTAAAGTACCACCACTATTAGTATTGAACACTTAAAATTCAAAAAAACCTCCCAGCTTGTATTTATCTTACTCTGTTTGGAGGCATGAACTGCTATCCATGGTGAGCTCCTCCCTTGATGGTCAAAAACCCGCTCATTCTAACTTCCTGTCAGTCCCTTGTCCATCAGACAAACCCTCTCTTTCTTTGACTCTCTTTTGCCCTCACTCCTTTCTCTTGCCCTATAACTGCTCTCAAAATGATTGCACTTGACCCTTCTCTCCTCCGTTTCCCTTTTTCCCTTTGTCCTCATCTGGTCACCTGTTTCTTTGCTCACCAGTTTTCTGCAGCTGACACCCTCCTAGATTTCTTCAACAGCATTCTAGGTATCAAATCCAGGCTGCACCCCACCTAACTTCCTGTTGGATTTGACCCAGCTATCCATTCCAAATTTCTCTTAGCTTCCAGAAACTTCCCCTTGGTTTCTCTTGCTGCCTGTCTGACTCTTCCCTCCCAGGCCCCTCTGTTTCCTTCTGCTGGCACTACATATGCACTTTCCCATGGTCTCCAGCTCAGAAAGTCTTCTCACTCCCCATCCTTCCCACATCATGCCCTGCAGTGACCCTTTGTCACTGTGACACACAGATCCAGGGCTTGACATCAACTCTCCCTTGAACAATAGGTCCACACGTCTACCTGGCTACCAGACATCTCCAGATGCACATGCAGAAAATACAAGGATTTCAAAATATTAAAAATTGAACCTAAAATCTTATATATCCTCCAAAATCAAGTCCTCCTATTGTATTCCCTCCTCTCAGTAATGGCACCAACAACCCCCTGGTCACCAGATTTGAACTTCATAGTTACATGATAGCTTCCTCTGCCTTAGGTCTCAAAGCTAAATGGGCTACCAAGTCCAGTGACTTTTCCTCCAAAATAGCTCCCTATTATGACTGCTCCCGTCTCAGTGCAGGCCCCCATCACCTTGCCGGACTCCTCCGTTAACCCTAAGTGGAGGCACCGACCCCAGACACTCTCACCCCAGTTCAATCACAGAGGATTAGAGCTTGTCATTTCCCTGCTTAAAATTTTTCAGTGGCTTCTCATTTCCTGCTTCAGAAGGTTATAAGATATTTTTATCAGTGTGACCTTTCTCTTGAAAAATACTGTTAGTGGAACTCCATTGGCTGAAGCAGGTACTCTCTGTGCTTCTGTGGTTTAAATGAACCCAGAGGGTCCAGGATGCTACCATGCTTGGCCACTCTGCCCTTGTCGGTGGCTCCTAAGACACTTCCATAACCTTGGCCCTAAGAAAGACAATTGAACATCCCTGATGGCATAAATTCCAAATGATGTGAGTTGACTTACCTCCATATTGAGGTAGAACGACCACTCCTATGATCACTAGCTCTATTATCCTGGTGGCTGGCACTAGAGTTCTGTTTAGGGGACACTAACTTTGAGAAAATGCCTATTAGGTCCTTCAGTGACAAGGTGTGGGCCCCAAGGCATAAGAACTGGACATTGCCAAGTTTTCAGAGAAGAAAACCAAACTGACCTGCCTGAAAAATGAGGAGAAATATCCGTTTCTCCAAGGAAGGAAAGGGCAGATGAGAAAAGAGAGATGAGAGAGAGTGGGAGGACTGAGGATTCAGAGGAGGATATAAAAGGAAATGTGGCATGCAAAAAATATTTTGAAAAATAAAATCCTGGTGAGAGAGTGGCTGGAAGAGAGAATAAAGATACCCAAGATGATCTTTTGAATGATTTGGAGTTTTTTCTTTATGCTTTGCTATGGAGTGCATGATGAGAAACCCTTCCATGACCCCAGCGCTTGAGTAAATTCTCTTTATAAGAACTTCATGTTGGGAAGGAAAAAATAAGATAAAAACAGAGATGGAGGCAAACCCTTAAAGATTCTTGACACACTGGGGGATGCTGGAGGGGAGGTGGGTGGGAAGATGGGGTAATTGCATGATGGGCATTGGGCAAGGCATTTGAAGGAATGAGCACTGGGCATTATATACAACTGGTGAATCACTAAGTTCGACCTCTGAAACTAGTAATATACTATATGTTAACTACATGGAATTTAAATTAAAAATTTTTTTTTTAAAAGAACTTCATGTTGAGTGGTTATCTTTGGAAAGTCTAAAAGGGTTGAATGTTATGCCAAGGGAGGGGGTAAATAAAATAGAATATACGGATATAGGAGATCACCATACAAAGGACTGGGAGGATGTAAGCCCCAGACATTCACAGAAAATGTAGGGAAGGACAGGGTGATCCCCAAGCAGTGGTTCCTGGGTTTCTTCAAGTGGACGAATTTCCAGTGTCCATAGGACCCATCCGAACATCAATGATGGCATCATTTTTTAATTTGCTAACCACATTCAGAATATGTCCATGATGGAACTGAATGGTCCAACAAAAGGCTAGCTCTTAAAGGACAAGGTGCTCAGAACTCCTTAACCTGCAAGGGAGATCCAACTCCCTCAGAACCAGCTCCAGTAAAAAGTTCAACAAAAAAAATATTTATTAAAATCAAGGAGAGAGTCACGATCTTATAATACTGAAAATTTTTCAAGCAAAAACTCTCTTAGCCACAGGGATTCTGCCCAAAGCTTCTCTTTGAGCACTCTTCTCGCTTCTGAACATTGTTTTCCCCTGTTTCCTTATCACCACTCACATAATTGAAAATAATTACCAAGCCCAAGCTTCCATGACCTTCTGGTTGCTGAAACCAGAACCACTGGACTGACTTCATGTCTGCGTCACTTATTTTTTTTTTTTTTAAGATTTTATTTATTTGTGAGAGAGAAAGAGAGAGAGAGAGCAGGAATAGGAGGGTGAGGGAGAAAGGGGCTTCCTGCGGAGCAAGGAGCCAGAGGCGAAGCTGGATCCCAGGACCCCAGGATCATGACCTGAGCCAAAGGCAGACACTGAACCAACTGAGGCACCCAGGCGCCCCAATGCCTGTATCATTTAAGCCAAACTTGATAAAATATAATTGGCTAGATTTGGAAAGGAGTCCTCTGCTAGACCAATTCACTGTGGCCAAGAGAATGGAGTCCCGGCACAAACAAGGCCACTTTGGGTGTGACCAGATTTTCTGGTAGGAAACTGAGGAAGGGAGAAACAATCTAGGTATGAAATATCATTATTCATGTACTTCTGATGAGGGAACAGAAGGCTGGCTGAGGACAAAGCAAAAGGCTGACACCTTGCAACCTCCCCGCCACCCCCACTCCTGGGTGGGACATATGTGACATTCTTCAGGAAATCTCCCACTCATCTTAATGTTAATACCTTGCTGGAGGGCAAAATGACCTTGGCAATGGCAAGGCCTCTGGTATCCGTATCTTGTAGGTCCTCTTCAGCATATGAAAGTTCTATTGAAACCTCCCTTTCCCTTACCTTTCCCCAACCCCCTGGTACATAACCTGCCATCCCTCACAACCCTGGGGGCAGCAGCTCTTCCTGCCCACAGATCCTCTCCCTGTGCTTTAATAAACCCCCATTTTGCATCAAAGATGTCTCAAGAATTCTTTCTGGGTGGACCTCACCCCACCAAACCTCACCTAGATTCTAGAACTTCATCACTTCCTCTTTTTTTTAATCGGTTGACTTGGCTGGATGTCTGCCAGTAGGTAAAGGCTGAGATAGCTCCAAAAAAATCCCCTTTGGCCTTGCTTAGTTTTCAGAGCCTAGTGGTATATGGAGAAAGTGGGTATGAGTGTGCAGTTGCAAGTGAAAGGTCTGTCTGCGGAGCCACAAGAACTTTGGGAAATTCGAGGATTCGAGTTTCATAACTCGAGTCTCATAACTGAGTCTCAAGTCTTATGACAGTTTTCCCACCGAGATTCGGTGTCATTGACATCACTCTCTACAATGCAAACAGATTGTCTTCTACATAATACATGCATTCCTAAAAGGTTGTGTGTGAATCAAATTTTTATATTTGGGAGACAGTTCTAATCTCAGCTGCTTCACCTATACAATGCAGAAAATCAAATTCTATTTCAAACTCACCAGGAAGCACTATATTATTTAAAGAACCATGTTGTGAATTTTCTCTGTGGTCAGAATACCGGTCCACTGATTGATCTGTTTTGCAAATTTGGATTTTCATCCATCAGGCTTTCTTGAGACTACCTTAGAGAGCCAAACAGTAGCTTTGGAGAAAGTCTAAGTGCCAGGAAAATAAGAAATACTTATAAGCCAAAATGTGAAACCCAGAATTCTAAGTTCTACTCAGCAATTTAAATAAATTACATTGATTCAAGGATGATCTTCAGTGATCCAAAGTAACTGAGTTCTTTTTTTTTTCAAGTCCTTTGCATTTTAATAGTGTCTGCCTCTGTAAGTAACAAGCGAGCTTCTATGCAGAACCCATTTCAAATCTCTGCCTAAAAGCTCTGCTCTTCACCTTTCAAGGAATGGAACTCATGAAATTGAGTAAACAAATTGCAGATGGCATGCCACATTCATTCAGAAAACATGCTGATTACTCAGCAAAATGGTATTTAGCACCACAAAGAAGCCAAGAACTGAGCTGCTACATCAAATCCTCAATGGAATCCAATATCCCCACCTGTGGGATTCCTAGAGATAACAGGCAATTGTGTCCAAAAATGCAATTACCAGAAGGGAAGAAAAAAGATGTACTCTCTTTCCTGAGGAATGGAATCATGAAAAGAGCCTTTCATCATGGACCGAGTATACTCAAAGCATGGTTTATCCTGTCTTGATGCCCAGTAATGGTCTGATTCCTCCCCTCATTATACACTCACTGGGTGCAAGATGGCCTTATCATCTGCATCTAGAATAGCATCTTACTCCCCTCTGTAGGCAATCACTCAGCCTGTTGTGCCAGTACTGACTTAGAGCTACTGCAAATAAATAGAACCAATATTCTTTTTTTTCTTTTTTTTTTTTTCAGAAAGGTAAGCTTTGCAGAATCCCTTTCTCCTTGCAACCCATTATAAAGGGTGTTGTTGTCGTCATAAAAATAACCTGAATGAATGAAAAATAGCCATTGAGCACCACGAAAATAAACGTAGAAGGAGGACAGTAAAGTCTACAGTGATCAATAAGAACCTGGGCATTTTGTTCAGTATCTTCATACATTTACAGATAGGTGAAAATATTGTCCCCGGTTGACTGATGAGGAAAGGGAGATTGTGCTTGCCTAAAAGGCACATTTAGAATGCCTATATCATCCCTCTAAAATATTCATTGGCCAGGTGACTTCTCCACCTAAGAAAAGCATGGCTTAAAAGACTGAGTCTCCCCTGAGGGTTCTCCAACGTGCAGAAAACCAAAGGTAGCTAAGACTGCTCTTCCAGAACTAGGCTGGGGAAATGTCCATGATGACGTAGGGGGGAGAAAAATTTCCTTCTACCCTCTAGGGTTCTGTGATCGGGTCTAGGATTAAACTAACGTAAGACAGCTCAAGAGAAAAGCATACAAGTTGTAATTAATACTTGTACATGCATGAGGAACTTCAAAAGAAAAACAAAAACCCCAGGAAGTCATCAGGCCCAAATGCTTTTTAAATGAAGAATAATAAATTGAGGGAATGTGATAAGACAAACAGGCTTGAATCAGGGCAGTAAATTGTGAGGCAGTGGGAAATACAGAGGGGAAGCTAACAGAAGATAAGGATTTTTTTTTTTTTAAGTAGGTTTGTTTGTACAAATCCATTTCAGCATCAACTCCCAATTTCCAGTGATAAGAATGTTCTCTTCCTGGCACAGGGAGGTCACCTTTCTCATGGGAAATTTTATGACCTGCTTTTAGGTAGAAAAGGGAAGATCAGAGAGCCATTCTGGCATCCACTGTTTTCCAAGTGCCTTCAGCTCAAAATAATGAATATGTCAAAGTGGTGTATCTTGAGGGGACACATTCTGAACCTCTCCAGTGGCAAGGGACTCCACAGACTTTGAAAAGTGACTAGCATCTATTCCCTTCAGCTCCAGAGTGGAGGCACTTGTGGCCATCCTTAGCCCATAGGGACATAATCAGATACATCCTGCCTTCCCTTCCAAAAACATTTATGTTAAAGGACAATGATGATTTGGTCAAAAACAGTGTCAAAAGATTTCCGGAAAGATGGCGCCTTACAAGTCGAGGAAATATTTAACAGACGCAAAAGCTCAAAGACCTCCATATACATATACATCTGTATATATACATATACCCATATACATATGCAACCCACAAAGGGCAAGGTAGCCAGTAGAGATGAATATGGAATAAATCACATGCACCCCACTTCTCTTCCCCCAATCTATGTGACTTGGAGCAGGTCGCCTCACTTAGTCTGGGACCCAGCTCTCCCACATGTAAAATGTTTTAAAAATAATTGCAGACTGCCCCGCCCCCACCACCCTTCAGTCTGTACTCCAGGCTCTGTACCCAGAAGGAAATGAAGCCTGAGGTGAGGGTGGGAGGCCCAGGGGCAGTATCCCATTGCTGCCTGTCAACTAGTAAATAAAACATTTACCACTTGCAAATACAGAAGTACCAACCACCTATCAAGGAGAGACCACTTACAGGCAAATATGAATTATTTAGTTGGTATGCATTTGTTTATATGTGTATGTAGATTTAATAAGTATCCAGTGGCAGCTAGATACAGAATTATATCCCTGTCTTCAGGAACATGCCTCCAAGGAGGATTCAAAAGCTCTGTTTCTCCACTCCTTGCCTGGCAGGTCTCCGAAGGTCAAGGTTTTGTGTTGCCCTGGCAACAGCTGATACCATCACTACCACCTGAAGCCACCCAGGGGGCTGAGGGGCTCAGCAGCCTATAAGTGGTTATGATGTTATCCCAGTTGCTGGGGAAACGCACAACCTCGCACCAGGCAGGTGGGTAACCATGGCGTCAATTTCTAACCATTTTGCTTTTATCAGTCTATACTGGCAAATGCATTCATCTCTGCATAAATTCTGTGAACAATTGGGATCTTAAAGAGTTTTAGTCTTGTGTTCTCTTTTTATAAAGCTCTTAAGTGGTTCACCTTTACCACCTGAAACATAGTGCTTCTGTATGAAAAAATAAAAACAGATTTATTATTGCTCTATTTTAAATGAAATTGCCACCTACACTAAAGTTACTCTTCTACCTCTCCTCCCTAATCAAGCCCATGGATTTTTTTTTAGGTTGCTCTCTGCTGTATTTGCGGGGGGGGGGGGGAATGTCTTAAGATAATATCGGATCTTTAAAAGTAGATTCATAAAAGCAATGAAGTCCTGTTCACATCTGAGTCATCCTTGATTGGTTCCCTTTTTAAATGCATCCTCTGTCTCTCTTATAACCCAGGGCTTTAAAATTCAAATGTTCATGAACACCAGCTTTATTAAAATTAGAGCTTGGGGAAATGGCTCGGAAAAGGGAGAAAAGAATATTACCCAACCATTTAAAAGATGCTAATTAATGAAGTTTTGAAGCCTAGGGAGGACATTCGATACAGCAAGGGTTTCTCTACCAAGGAGGAATGAAACTCATCTAAAAACAAAACAAAAAAAAAACACAACAAAAAACAACAAAAAAAAAACCAAATTAAGATAAAATTGAAGTAGATTAACCCAAATCTTCCCCCAGGTGCTGGAGTGGCCTCGGGAGCTCTGTTAGCTTGCAAGAACTCGTGTGGCTGCCCATAAGCTGAACGTATTAGCGTTTTCTGGTTGGTCCCACTCCAACTCGGTGTCTTAGCTGTTGGGGACCTGACTCTAATGCTCAGGGACGGCCACCTCACCCACTTGATCTGAGTCCACCGTCTGTCCTGAGCATGGCCTCCACCCAACCAGCCAAGTGGATAGTTCCATTCTGCCCTATCTCTATTGGCCAGAAGCTCCTCCCATGCTTCATTATGGGGAGGGGAACATAATCCCCCTCTCTCCATTCCACCCCTCTCTTACCTCATTCATCCACCACCCCCTTTAGGATTTGGACCTTATAGCAATATTCCCCCCACCATGTGTTAGACTTCAGTGGAGCCTTTCAAAAAGCCCAGAGTTAAGCCTGTTCCAATGTTGCCAATGGTTCCCTACACTCAATACAGTAAGTTATGTTTGGTTTTATCTTTCGAGTACTGTGTGTCGTGGTAATCTTGACCTGCATTCTCTAGGACTCTCTTATTCTCTCTACCTCTCTGTCTTTGTCTCTGTCTCTCTCTCCAGATGTTGCCATGAGCCAAGAACTGAAAATTTCCATTGACTGAGAAATAGATTCCTTGGTTTGCAAATAAATAAATAATCCCAGCTCTATAACAGAAAATCATTTTCTGGGACCTGATAATGATTTCCTAATCCTGAGATATCCATCAGATGATCCATGTGTTGTGTAATGAAAGTGCTGGGTGGAGAGGGGGCTGAGTCCTTGGATGGGAAGATGATGGTCCCCTGGGTGAAGGCTGGGGAAGGGGGAAGAAGGGACAGTAGGACGGTACTCAATGTCAAAACTCTGATAATGGGGTTTGGAATCGCCTGTGTGTTAAGTCCACTTCCCTGTGAATACCCAGATGCCTCCCTGTTGAAATCCACCTTCCCAAGACCAGGGTCAGATCTTACATTTTGTAGCTCTACAAGTCCAAGGGGTAGCAGGAGGGGATGAGGTATTCCCATGTCTTTGTATATGCTATGCTATCTTCTGGAATGTTCTTCTCCTTCTTGCCCACTCATTTGCCCTCTGGTAATAATAAACACAACATTAATATTAAAAAATAAGCTACGGTTACATTGTGTTAGGCACCTTGCTAAGTGCCTTTTTTTTTTTTTTTTTTAATCTCATTCATGTTTGCCATAATCCTGTCTTCCATTTCCTACTCTTCATATGGCAAGTCTGGGTCTTGGAGAGGTTAAAATCACTGGCTCAAGGGGGTATTGCATAGGAGCAGTAAAGAAGGAATTTATCCATTCAAAGCTTTTGTCTTCAACTACCATAAAAGATGGAACTCCAAAGTGACCTGCCTGAGGTAGCCCTTTCCAGCATCCCCAGAAAGAATGTCCACACCTCCTCACCACCACACTTCAGACATCTTGTATAAACTTCTCTCAGACCACTTACTACCCTGGATTACAAATGAGTTCATGGACTAGTTTAAGTATTTCCTTATGTGCTGGAATGTGTCTGCATGGAATCGTCTTTACAGTCTCAACGCCTAGAAAATGACCTGGCACACACCAGCTGCTCAATAAATGTTTGCAGAAAAGAAGAATAACGGATCCTGTGGAAAGACGGGGGAGGCAGCATGGCACTGTCTAGGGGATCTGTGGACATAGAGCCCTGGATCCTTCCTTTTTGGCTGATTGAGATGAGGATTAGAACTCTCTTTTCATCAAGAGGTTCGGGGAGGCTATCCAAGGAGTCTGCATCAGGAAGAGGGCAGGGAAGCTGGATGAAGGTGGACACCTAGACCCAGCACCATATTTCCCTGCACTTTTATCCCCAAAGGTGGTGAGATGGGATGAGGGACCCTCTACTCCTGGGGCCGGGATTGGGTCAAGAAAGACAATAAGAGCTCACAATTTCCATCTTAAACATCCAGACTGTGTGGAAGGGCATGGGCAAGGGCCAACATGGCACAGAGCAGAAGAGAGACCTCCGCTCCTCAGAGGGGCAACTCAATGTGCCACTGAGAACTTCTCTAGTCAGGAGAGGAGGAAGGACCTGGGAATCTCGAAACTTCTCCTCGTTGATCCTCCAGGTTTGGGAGATGGTATGGGAGATGGTAGGTGAGGATCTCTGGGCTAGGTGGAGAGCAGGGTTGTGTGGGTCCCCAGGTAGGGAGTCGCTTAGGGCAGGTGGCACAGGGCAGCGTGCACCTGTCGTCTCTCTGGACACCTGTAGGAGGTGGGTGCCGAGAGGAACAGCTGCTACTCAAGCAATTTCCTCACCATTAAAAGTCACACAGCCAGGCTTTAGTGATGATGACAGGGACATTTATGTACAGGTTTCATCTAGGTATGTGTTGATCATCTTTCTGTCTCATTTTTCCTCAAAATACAATTCAACGTAAATGTATGAAAAAAGAAAGGTTAATGGGGGGGTACACGGGGCCAACATGAAGGGGTGTGGGGAGGTGCAGGTAAGGAGACCCAGGAATCCGCGAACATTCCTTCTACAAGCACTGTCTGGGTTGTCATCAGAAGATCCTTGGAAAAGGGGAGCCTTGAGCATGTTGGATTCTCTTATTTGAGAGTCCCTATTACTGACAAATCCCTTCTAGGAATGAGTGGATTATAAAAGTCTTGAAAGAAAGGCGGATTTTGCATCTCTTGTGCTGGGAACTCTGGATCGCAGCACCCTCAGCAAAGCTGCAAACCAAAGACAGTCACTCTGAGGCTCTAATGGCGGAGCCTGGACAGGGTCACAGCAAAGTTGTCCAAAGGGAGATCTCAGAAGCAACTAGAAGTCACGGGGTCCAACTCACTCATTTGATGAGAGCCGGAGAAAATGTCAGTGCTGGATTTCCAAGAACTAAGTAAGGCCATGCTTAGAGGATCAGCAAAGAGGGCATCAACCAAATAAATAAATGATGAAAGCTAAATAAATGAGAAAAATCAGCTTCAGTGAACTTATCTAGAATCAGGTAATAAGAGAAAATGTAAGCTATTTTAACCTTAGCATTTGTGCAAGTTTGGGGGTTTGGAAACATTTCATTGCACAAGATGGGTGGTTCCCAGACACGATATTTTGGCACTTTGCATGACCAAAGTTCTTCCTTGGGCTGTAGAAAAAGTTATCATGTTCCTACAGAATCAGCCTCCATCTGATGAACCCCGAGTGAGGGCAAATAACTATTTTTTTTAAAAGAGGTGACTCTTCAGAGAAGTAAAGTTGTTTTTTTTTTTCTAGCTTATACAACATGGGAAACACTATATGAATATATGTCAAAGTAATACAGACTAAATTCCTGAATTAAAATGTCTACTTTGTCACTTACTATCTGAACACCCTTGAGCAAGTCACTTAACTTCCCTGATCTCTGATCCAATATCTGCTCAATAGTGAAAACAAAACAAAACAAAACAAAACTTACGCATTTGTTGTAAAATAAAATAAACCAGAATAGGAAAAAAATCCTCTGCAAACTGTCAAATAGCATAAGCATATTAAACAATGCACAGAAAAGGAAGCAAGAAGAAGGAAGAAAGGGGCAGTGGGCAGAACAGATCTGGCTTTCATCTGAGAGTATGTGATATGGGAGATTTTTTTCCCCGAGGGACCGGAGAAGCTGAATTGCAGTAGTCAGGTGGAGTACATTTACCATAGTCAGTGATGGATTTAATTATATAGACTTAATTATATTTATGCATAGTAAGTACAGTATAACTACACTGTGACAGAACAACGTCAGTGCCAATCCAAAGGCTGCCATTGTCTTTGACATTTAAAGTAGTCAGGTTTTACCTATTTAAAAATATTTCAGGAAAAAGAGGAATGCTTGGGCGCACATGATATGACTTGGTCACCTGGATGGCCTGACCCTTTACTATGGGGTTCCATGGGAAATATGGACTGATGGGTGAGTGGTGGATAGAATATGGAGGGAACGTGGGAGAGGGAAAGAGGAAGGGAAGGAGGGAGGGAAGGAGGGGAGGATAGATGGACAAATAGATGATACATAGATCGATAGACAGACAAATATCTTCCAGTGCTCTAATGGCCCCATCATCTCTATTACCTTTATCACAAACTGAGACAAAACCGTTACCTTTATTTTACAAAGACCAGAAGTGACACCAAGGGATGGTTATACGATGTGTCCAAAATCACACAAACTCTTGGCAAAGTTGAGCTTTCCACATTGGAATTAAATTTACAAATCTTCCCCTATGATGGGCTTCTACATAATTGCCTAAAAGTGGGAGGAGAGGCAGACTTGGCAAATTTAGTTAATATTTTTCAAGTTCCCACAGTGCTGGCCATGACAAGGAGGTGTCAGGAGAAAAAGAGGAAAAACCACCGGAAATGGGATGAACACACTTTCTGGTTGCCTGGGACAGTCCTCGTTTATACTCATCATCTCAGCAAAAATATTAATAAGATGCATCTTCAGCCTCAAAGTATCCTGTCTGGGACATTAACCGAAACCACCATTTATGAGCTGAATGGTTTATAATTTGACTAGGTGGCATAGTCAATATTCCTAGTTTTTGTTTTCAATTATGTCTTTCTCTGAAGTTATTGACTTTGGTTGTGGGTTCATCCTACCAAAAAGAGGGCTTCCTTAGAATTTGTCAGTTTACACATCCTCCCCAAGTTCACCAAGTATCCTCCGACCTACTCGCTCATTCTCATATAATAGTGACAAGGGAAAAAAGTGTGACTTGAAATAGCCCCCTGACGAGGAAGGCAGACGATCTGGATTTTACATTTTAGCTTAAAGTCTCCCATCTGCACCCTGCCCACTGCCAAGGCTGCCCACCTGCTCTGCTGGCTCTTCCTTCCCTTCCTGACCATCAGACTTTCTTGGGCACAAAGTACCACTCACTTGGTTCCATGTTTCTTTCCAAAGGCCCTTTGCATTTCCTCATTGCTTGTAGTTGAAACAGCGATTCCCCAGCATAAGCTCTACAGTGTTCACGATGTAACAGGAGGAGGAGTGTAAGGAGAAACGGCTCAGACACTAAGTGACTGGGGGTGTCTGTGTAAGGTCTTTGCCTTCTCAAGGTCTGTTTCCCTTTGTCAACATATGATGTTAGAATACATGGGTCCTAAGAAGCTTCTCAATTCTAGGACCTGGTTCAGAATGTGCCCTACTTCTTGGCTTCTTTGATCTAAATAGAAGTTGTTTTCGTTTTACGCGGCAGAGTATTGGTGAAAACCCTACTGGGTGCTTCTGCTCGGGCTGTTTCCCCAGGGGAAGACTTCCTTCCTTTATCCTCCTCTGCTCCAAGATGGCCCTTGGCAGCTAAATCTGATTCAGCTCAGCTGAGAATGAGTCAATGCCAACCTTCACCTGCCTAAAACCCTCGTGTGTCCATGTTGACCCCAACAGAGGCAGGAGCTTCTTCTGCCTCTAATGTAGACTTAAGATTGCTGTCCCAAAAGTGAGTTCCCTGCCATTTATCTCATACTCCATATTTCTTAGCTGATCCTTCCACTGTGGTCTTGCCATGACCACATTCCTAGCACTGCCTGTCCCATGAGTGTTGCCCATCAACCCAACAGTCTTTTTTTACATCTACCTGGGCATCCAAGAGATGCCTCCAGCTTACATGCTTCCCCACACCTGCTCTTCCTCGAGACTCCCCAAAACCTGTAATCTAATGGCTCAGACCCCCAACTTCCTCTTTGCCTCATCCCTGGCCTCTAACCCACAAGCAAATGCCATTGGCAAAAACTCATAAATATATTGCAGATGTAGTCACTTCTCATCCTCTCCAGTGCTAAACACCTGAAGCCAAAACACCACAGTGTCTTGCCTGGACAGCTGGTTGCCTAGGTCTATCTCATCTTGCTACAGTGCAATTTCCAAATAACAGTAACAGGTGGCCTTTAAATCTTGAATGTGGTCCACAAAGGTTCTCCATGAACCCTACAGGCCTGTGCCTGGCTGTTTCTCCCACAGATGCCTTTCTCATGAAACCTGCCCCTCAACCACAGGGCCTTTGCACTTACTATTCATGCTGCTCACATTCCTACCCCCTACCTTGGTTGTTTACATATTTAGCTCTGTCTTACCACTCTGGGTGATAGTCAACTGTCACCTCCTTAAGGCCACTTTCCTGATGGCTTAATTGGAAGTGCTCTCAGCCTCTTCCTGTGTCTCTTGACCACGTCACCCTGTTTTGTTTTTCCTTTACGAGCTTATTAAAATGTTTTTGTTGCTCTTCCTTATTTAATTTTGTTCTCTTTCCTCCAAAGCTAGTTCTGTGAAGACAAGTACCTAGCTTGTCATATTCGTCCTTGTATTTCCAGTGTTTAGCAAAGCACTTGGCACCTAGCAGGCATTTAAATAAGTAAATGAATGACAAGTGAAGGGACCATTCTGGAATCAGCCCAAGCTATCCCAGAACTCGTTTGTCCGTGGAGTCTTGCCTGACCACAGGCCCAGAGCAGTACAATCACTTCGAAAATTCCCTATGGAGCTTCTCTTTGTGCTTCTTACAAGGTATTTATCTTGGTGACTGGGCTACTCTCCCAACTCACCCTTCTTCCATGTGTTTTGAGAAGCTGGGGCTGGACTCGGAAAAACCCCATCTTTGCCAGCTGCTCCTTGCCAAGGTCTGCCAGTTGGGGATGCCAGAGGGAGACTGGGAGGTTGGACTGCTTTCTCCAGTTGGCTTCCAGACCCTCCCAACTTCTGGCCAGTCGTGGCTCCACCCCCTGGCATTAGCACGTGACTGTGTTTTGCGTACCTGCACCCACCTCCCACCCACCCACCTGCACGCATTCTACACACTTCCGTGTGTCTGCCCCTCAGAGGTCTGAGTCTTGGCTCCTCCCGGGTCCTGCTCTGACTTCCTCATCACCTGTGTCTGGTGGGCCACCTGTCCCCTCAGAGACCTGGGGCCCACCCCGCAGGCCTCTCCTCCAGCCCCTGGGTTCTAACAGCCCCCTTCCTCCTTCCCCTGTTTCCCCAGCCTCGGGGATGGACTTGCCTCCCTAAGTTAGCATCTCTGTGTTACCTCAGTGGCCACTTTTGTCTTTTGCCATCCAGGACCCGTCTCACTACATCCTTGCAATGATTTCCAAATGTTAAAGAAACTAGGGCCATCTTTATTGCCCAGACTGGATACTGGCCGACAGAGGAATGTGCAGTTTGACACCTTGTTATTGTTTCTGTTCTCTCTCAGAGCACGTTTGCTTGGGACTTAAGGACCGGGATCTTGTTTAGAGCAGGAATCACTCCTCCCTTAACCTCGGGCCTACCATCCTCAGTGCCTCCCACATTGCAAAGAGGCAATGCACGCCTGATAAGACCGGTGGTACTTTCCGAGGTAAATGGGGTCATCCTTCCGCTTTTTGAAGTAGCATTTTTAAACTTTTCTGGAGAGATGCTGTCTTAATTGTCAAGCCCTCCAGGATAGGAAATTCTTCAAATCTTTATTTTAATTATAAAATGTCCCAGGCCAGAGCATTTTTGCTCTCAGGAAGTGCATCCCTTACAGACCTAGCAGTAGGGACCTGCGCAAAGTGGAAATGCTTGGATCTGAGAAAAATGTTGATTTGGGAAAATGGGGGATGAAGTGTGTCCCTCAAACAGGTTCCTGCTATTTTCCAAATAACCCAATTATTTCACTGATCTTCGGTTCAGTTCTCACTTTTTCTTCTCCTCTACCCCAGTTTTTTGTGTGTGTGGTGAGAAGGACTGTTTGTTTAGTAGGTGTGAAAACTTCCTCGTAAATACACCTGGATAGAATCAGCTCTCCCTGCCAAAATTCAAGCTGTATTAATTTGTTTTTTTTTTTTAAAGAAGGAATATTTGGGGACTGTGAGGTGTGCTGTGCCTGCCTGACTTAGCAATGAAGAGCTAGGGTCCCTCAGGCAGGCCTGGCCCTCAAGCAGGGAGTGGCTTAGAAGCGCCTGCTGGTAGAGCCCGGTACCCCGGCTTCTCTCTGCTGTGCCTGTGGTCCAGCCCCAGTGGCGAGATCATGGCCTTCCTTTCCCTGTTAGCATTTAGTTCTATGGTCCCATCTAGAGGGGCCTCGCCCTGACCTGCAGACTGCAGGAACCCCTACAAGACAATATCATCACCCTACCTGGGGTTTGGAGAGCATCGCCTTCAGCCCCTGTCCACTCTATCCCCTCCACCACCCGCTGACTGGCCTCCACTCTCCCAGGCTCAATCCTCTCTCCTGGGACTCAAGTTTTCCATGACATTTTGAAAGCCTATGCATGGACTGTTGGCTACATCCCTTCTGCCTCGTGTTTTCCTGGGGCCCTGATGCTCTCTCTGGTTCTGACCTCCTTGCTTCCCTCTTCCCCTGAGGTCTCTGTGTGTCCGATCACCAGGCCCAGGTCAGGAAAATGTTAGAGGTTGTCACACTAATTAGAGGGAACTCTTCTATCTTGGGGGATCTGGCATCCTCTGTGGGGAACGCTGGATGTTTCCGAGTGATATGGAACAGACCACCTGCCTGGCTGATGGAAATGTACCAGTAGCTACTTCCTCCGAAGAATTTGGGACTCATGATTTTGTTTAGCAGCGATTAGCTATTTGCTCCCCCAGATTTCATTTTCTGTCCAATAGTGGCCTCATTCTGACTTTAAAGTAACAGCCCTGATTTCCAAACATGATGGATGTAACTGACCTTACTTCATCATTACATTATTTCTTCTTTAAGCTTTTACTTAAATCCCAGTCAGTGTGCAGTGCAGTATTAGTTTCATGTGTACACTACGGTGATTCAACACTTCCAAACAATAACACAACAAGTGTCCTCCTTCATCCCCATCCGCATTCCCCGATCCCCCTCCCCCCATCTCCCCCCTCTGGCAACCAGCAGTTTGTGCTCTATAGTAAACAGTGTTTCTTGTTTGCCTCTCCATCTCTCTCACTTTTTTCCATTTGCTCATTTGTTTTGTTTCTTAAATTCCACATTTGAGTGAAATCATATGGTATTTATCTTTCTCTGGCTGGCTCATTTTGCTTAATATTATACTCTCTAGCTCCGTCCCTGTCATTGCAAGTGGCAAGATTTCATTCTTTTTATGGCTGAGTAATACTCCATTGTGTGTGTGTGTGTAACATCTTCTGTGGTCTGATAACTGACCGCAGTTTCAGAGGTAAACGGGGTTGTCCTTCTGTTTTTAGAAGGAGCATTTTAAACCTTTCTGGAGAGAAGCTATTCAAATCATCAGGCCCATTTTTTTAATCCATTCATCAGTCGATGGACACTTGGGCTGTTTTCCATGATTTGGCTATTGTAGATAACGCTGCTATAAACATCAGAGTGCATGTATCCCTTTATATTCATATTTTTGTATTCCTTGGGCAAACTCCAATAGTGTAATTGCTGGAATATAACAAAGGAATCTTCTATTCCAGGTTGTTATAGGGCCACCATTTGTGGGTGTTTTCCAATAACAATGATGATAATGTTAACATTTGAGTCATTATGTGTTAAGCACAATTTTTAGTGCTATTCACATATTAAATCATGTAATTCTCAAAAAAGAATCCCCGGGAGTAGGTTTTATTATTTTCTCCATTTAACACATAAGGAAAGTGAAATACAATGCTTAAGCATCTTGAAGCTTGCTAGTTAACTAGTAAATCTGGTAAATGACCCCAGGTACTCCCAGGTCCAGAGCTCAAGCTCTTGAATAACATCATATGCTATCTCTGGAGGTGGGTGCAATTCCTGTCCATTCCTTTTCCTGTCTTGATTTCCAGAAGGTTCCACAGAACAGAACGGCGAGCCTCAGCCTTATATCCTTACAACGTGGTCAAGTGAGAGGTTCTGGAATCTTGCAGATTCCAGTCTAATCTTCTCATATGCAAGCTGTGTGACTCAGATAAATTACTTAACCTCTCTGATCTGTAATTGTATCTTAATTTTCTGTTGCTTTTTTCTTTTCTCTGACATCACTTCTGACCCCAAATAAGTGCCCGACTGTTCCATTCCATTCTGTCTCTAACTACTTGGTCTTAGCGCAGACCTCACAAGTCAAGGGCTCAGCCCCACAGGACTGCTCCTACATCCAATGTGAGTTGTAAGTGCAGGGGCAAACCTGTATTTCTGATGAATCAGCTGTAATTCCAATGTTTCTACCCCCTTCCTCAGGTTCAGTAATTCACTAGAACAATGCACAGAACACAGGAAAATGCTTTCTGTTTGTTTACTGGCTCATTATAAAAGATCCAACTCAGACAGCCAAATGAAAGGGATGCAGAAAAAAAAGTTTGTTGAGCATAGAGCTTCCATGACCCCTCTCTGGGGTGTCACCTTCTCAGCACCTCAACATTCTCTCCAACCCAGATCTCCAAATACTATCTTTTCATGGAGGTTCCCTTACATAGGCCTGGTTGATTGAATCACTGGCCATTGGTGACTGAACTCAATCACCAGCCTCCACCCCTCCTTAGAGGTCCACAGTGGGGTAAAATTCCCAACTCTTTCATCATGGTTTGGTCTTTCTAGTGACCACCCATCCTGAAACTCTCTAGAGGCCCCAGCCATGAGCCATCTAATTAATGTACATACCAAAGACAGCATTCTGGAAATTCCAAGCTGTAAGACCTAGGTATCAAGAACTCAATTTGTATTCTTTATTAGGGCACGGTTGCAAAAGGGACAAAAGAACATCTATGTCATGGGTTTAAATGAGATAGATTGATATAAAATTGATGTAATTCGTATATGGAAAGCCTTGAAACAAATGAGAGTTGCCTCTATTTTTCCTCAAGTGGCCCCACAGGCTGCTCACTATACCACTTTCCTTGGTGTAAGTCACACCAGGCATAGGCTGACATGGACCAGCCACTTACCTGAGACTCTTCAGCACATGTAACATGACATGTTCGAATGGACTATGAGACCCTGTCAGAGGCAATGTGTCTAAAGCATAACATATAGCAAAACAATGGTGAGCTTTCACTGAGCACCTACTGCATGCAGCCCACTTTATTATTCCGTGGAAGCATCCAGAGGCTCATAATCAAAGGTGTTTTTTTGGTGGCTCTTTTTCCATCACCCATATAGCTGGTGACAATGGACTGAACACCTGTGTCCCCCTCCCCTAGTTCATATGTTCAAATCCTAACCCCCAAGGCAATATTTTAGGATGTGGGGCCTTTGGGAGGTGATGAAGTCAGAAGGGTGAAGCCTTCATACGTAGCATGGGCGCCCTTATAAAAGTCCTCTAGGGACCTCCCTGGCCTTGTTTCCACACATTGTGTCATTGTGATGACACAAGGAGAATCAGCAGTGTGCACCTCAGAAGAAGGTCATCAGCAGACCCAAACCGCCCTGGCATCTTGATTTCAGACTTCCAGCTTCCAGAACTATGAGAAATACATTTGTGGTTTATGAGCCACACTGTCTACCGTAGTTACTACAGCAGCCTGAAGAGACTCATTGGTCTCCAATTTGTCTCCATGTTCCCTTTAAGACATCCCCATGGTTTATGATCTTACTTTTTTCCATAATGCTGTCCACTCCCATCCTCTGTCTGGTGAAATGCCCACTGCTGCTGAGTGTCAGTCCCAGTACCATTTCCCTCAGCTGGTCCTCCTCCCAAGGACACCCCCCTCTGTAGGCTCTCTCCTTTCTGTCTGCATCATAGCACAGCACCCTCATCCCCATGGCATCAGCTGTTGGAGGATTCGTGTGCAAGCCTTAGAGAGCTTCTGGATGGAAAATTCCAAAAAGGCAAGTGTATCACTCTATGCATCTCCCAAATAACCCAGTGTTCTAGAGAATGGACTGGGACCAGGGGTGCATGGAATGAACTAGATTCAAATCTAATCAGGTACAACGAGCTGTGACTAAGTGTAAGCATAATACCTTCTGTGGACTTAGCCTCCCCCTGCCCCACCCAATTCCACAGTCAGCATTGACTAGAATAGACTTTCTGGAAGCACTGCACCCTTGCAAAGTTGAGGTCTGGCTGCTGGGCCCCATCACGAAGATCAAAGTGGGTGTTAAAAAAAAAAAAATCCCTTAACCTTGAAAATGAAGATGACAATACAAAGTTTGCTTGGAAGAAGGTTAAGTACTTTTGGGTTGTCTCTGAGGAAAAGACAACTGGTCCATCTTAGATTCAACCCTCCGGTAGTCTGCGTATTCCTGTGTTCTGGATTCAGCTTTTCCTTCTCCCTTCCTGTCTTTCTCTCTGTCCCACTGGGTTTCTCTACCTCTCTATCTTTCTCTTTCTCTGTTTTCCCGCCTCTGTCTCTCCTCATCTCCTTCCTCCACCACAATGCTGAATGAAAAGTACAAAACCTTCATCTCCAACTCTTTCTTTACCTAGACTCCTTCGAATCTCTTGAGACATCCTCCCTTCTGTGATGCTAAGATATCTGACTGGAGCCCAGGTTTCTTTTCCATGGATCACCTTCAGGCTGGGCCTCTGCACAGGGGCTACCTTGGCCTACCTGACTGGACCTGGGCATTTCCCAAATTTCCATAGCCACGCAGATGTGCAGACCATCTCCAGAGAGCTTAATTCAACACATGGTTAATCTCGTTTTTTCTGTTGATTTTTCCTAGTTCCTCTCACAGAGGGTAATTTATTTCTAAGCTCCAGAAGCACTTACTGCAACCTCTTCTTTGTTGACTATCACAGTAATAACAACCATCACTTATTGGATGTTTATTATGCATCGATCACAACGTTAAGGGCTTTGTGTAAGTTCACTGATTTAATTTCCACAATAACCCCATGAGATGTGGGTTTTGTTTGTTCATTAGATTTTTAAAATAGATTTTGCCTTGTGTGAAAGATGAGGAAACCAAGACTGAGAGAAGTTAGCAAAACCTCTAAAGACCTTATTAGGAGCTTGACTCTTAACAATGTCCCTTTCTGCCATTGTCCTTTTAAACAGGTAGGACTGGATAGCACCCGTCCCAGAGGTCAGTCCTGTAGGCAGGGCGTGACCTTGTTCCCACCAACAGTGCCACCCATTCCCAGCTGCTCCCCTTTCACCATTGTCCCATAGACAGGTAGGAGTCCCACCTCCAGACACACCCTGCTCAGGCTTTGACACAGCTTGTACACAAAGAGAGACACACGTCTTTGTAAGACATCTTTGATTTGGTTCCAGACAAGTGATACAGACGATATAGTTGAAAGAAGAACCGAGAATGTTGAGGTAATGGAAGTTTATAGCGTTCAATGCCATGGTCATGCAGGAGATGGATTGTGAAGAAACAGTGTAACTCAGACAGACAGAGAAGGTGGGGGAATGGTTGGAACCAGTGTGAGAGCCAAAAATGCTTCCACCACCTCGGAGACACTGTGAGAACAGTGTTTCCATAGAAGAATCAGGCGTATCTCATTAGGAAGGTATATGAAATGTCAAGACAAGAAATCTGGGCACGGTATCTGTGTTCAGAAGTTCATGTCCCACCAACAGAATTTTCATATGTAAAAGCTCCATAGGTTAAAATATGTTCCCTTAACTATAAGGAATTAGGGGGACTCAGCAATGGTATTTGGTTCATCTAATATCCCCTAGAGGCCATCCCTACAACACAAAGAGAACAAGAGTTGCTTTCCTGAAAGTTTTCTGAGCTGTACAAATTATAAGTCATATTATCTTATTCAAAAATAGTATATTCAATTTTCTAAGCCTGAGGCAGAATTCACCAGCATGTGGATTCTGTTTAAACTCATTGCCATTACCATGCACAAACCAAATGATCATTTCTTATTTTGTCAATCATGACACTTTAGTAGCAAATACCATGGGATCAGCAACTGAGTTTATCTTTCAATTACACAGCCAACCACATAGAGGTAAAGGACGTATCTCCAACGTTGGAGATTACACATAGTTCCATGCTATTGTCAAAGTGACCTTTTTAGTAGGCAGTATATTAACCACATCCCTCCCCAATTAAAAAATCCCCCAGTGAGTCTCCACAGATGTCAGGGAAGCTCTATGACTTAACACTCACTGCTTTCTATATCTGGACACAATAGACCTTGAACCTAGAAGCCAGTCCTACTCACCCTTGGCAATCCATCCCAGATGTATAGATCTGCACATGCCTCAGCTTCTGCCTGAGAACACCCTCTCTTCAAAACGTGTGGCAGTGTTTCAAAGGCAATTTAGTAATGTATTTAGCATGTCTTTCCTTTTTGTACTTTATTACATTTGGTAAGCCATTATTCTTTTTATTAATTATTTAGTATTCTCTTTTTATCCAGCACCGGCTTTGTATCAGCCTCAAGAGAGTGTGGGAAGGCCGATATTATGAGCATCCCCATTTTACAGGAGAGAAATTGAGGTCCCAAAATCTGAAGCTGTCTTCCCCAGGGCAAAATCCACAAGGTTCAGAATTCAGATTTGAACCCTGGTATCTGTGTGTGCCCTGAACTTCTAAACCATATTACCTGCTTTGCAAGCAAGGGAGACCCCTGGGAGGGGGGGGGGTCAAGTGTAAAATAACAAACACAATTTTGTTGCAGAGTCAAGATTCCTCCACTGCCTAGGGGCCTGTAATGAAGAATAACACGTCCAGAAAGATGAGTCCAGAGAAACTCTCTCCCTGGGGAAGGAGTGGTTCTATTCTCTCACCTGAAAATTCCCTTCTCAGAGGTGTCTGTAACCAGTACCTTTCATTCGGTGGATTCTGCTCCACATGTGGGCTTTGAAAGCCCAATAGGCCTGCTGAATATTTGGCCCATTACCTGATCTGAGGCAGGCTCATAGATTTTTCTTGCCTCTTTCCTGTCTCCTGGGAATAGCTCTATTCACACACTAGTATCCCTCATCTCTTCCTGCCTCAGTGTTTTAAATGGGGATGTCAATATCACTGCACAGAGGCTCACGGGTCACCAGGGAATTGGCAATCCCATCTGTAATAGGCCCTTTACACTGAGGACACTGAATAGCTAAGGTGTAATGTACCAGAGGAAAAAGAAATGAAGCTTTGATGGAAATCATTGTTTAAAAGTAGCCTATCCCAACCTGTGCTCCCACAGAATGCTGTCCTGTGAGATGCTCTGTGATAAAATGTTGGCAAACCATAGGTTTTGTAAATTTTGCAAATACCATTTACTATATCCCTATCTTAGAGATTCACATTCTACACCAGAAGATTAAAGGCTCTGAGAAGTCCTGCAATATGGACTTAAATCCAAACCCCTGAATTCATTTGGACACAGAACATCTCTTCAAGACTCCCCTTTGATTTGTATAAGATCTATTAATAACTCACAGAATTAACATTCCATGAATCACAGTTTGGGGAGCACTGGTTTAAAGCATCTACTTTACTAAATGGAATTTAAATAAAAACTTAAAAAGAAAGCACCGACTTTAATTGCCTACTTTTAGACTGTCAGCTAATATCTAAAATTGTACCACTGGGAGGAAGGAAAAGTTCAATTCACAAGTCCTTTGTGTTCATAAATTGGTTATCAGAACAGCCAGCTTTGTCTTTCCTTTTCAATCTTTTCTTACTTTGCCTACGTTGCAAGCAGCTACCAGCACTAACAGCCTGGGACAGGAAGTTGTGACTGTGCCCCAAGCACAGTGCTAGCTGCCATCTTTCTTTTTAGAAGAAGGTTTCCTCATTGATGTTTCTTGACTATGTCCCTTTTTTCCACTAGTTTAGCTCTAATCATCTCACCAGGACTATTGCAGTAGTCACTCAACTGGTTTATCTGCTCTCAGTTTCACCCTGCTCCCATCCAAATGGAATGCATATCACTGACCAGTTTGTTTTCATAGAGCACCACTTTGATCAACGATGCCAACAAGGTTCTCTTTCTTTCTACCTGTTTATTGCCCTGATAACTATGTTGCCTTCTCATGGTTACAGTATAGCTGCTGCCACTCCAGGAATCAGCAATGTTAAAGAAAAGGTCCCCCCCACATGTTATTGGTTGAATTGTACCCTTTCAAAATTCTTCTGTTGAAATTCTCACTCCCAGTACCTCATAGTGTGAACTTATTTGGTGGTAAGATTGTTACAGAGATAATGAAGTTAAATTGAGGTCATTCAATTAGACCCTAATCCAATATGACTGATGTCTTCACAAAAAGGGGAAATGTGGATACAGAGACCATAGTCTCTGTATAGTGGATACAGGGAGACCATAAAGACAGCCATCTAAAGCTGAGATAAGCTTGGAATATACCACCCTCAGAAGGAAACACCCTTCTGGTACCTTGATTTCATACTTCTAACCCCAAGAACCATAAAACAAGAAATTGCTATTGTTTAAGTCACTTGGTTTATAGTCTTTTGTTACAGTAGTCCTTACAAACCTATACACTGCCTCTTCTTATTAGTTTGGAAAGTATACTCCAGAAGCCCTCTAGAAGCTTTTCCCCTATTGCTCATGATTGAATCATGAGTTTCTGCTTAAATCAGCTAGTGGAAAGGAAAATGGAATTACACAATTTGATTAAACAAATCATTAGCCCTCCCTGGGACTAGAAAAGGAGTCACCTTCTTTTAAGCATATGGGAGGGTGAACTACTGAAAAAAAAATAAAAATAAAAATCCGAGCCGTGTCAACATGACCCAGGACAGACGGCTGGTTACTAAAGAGGTAATTACATCCACCAGGTATCAGGGACTGTACAAGGCACTGGGACTTCAGAAATAAATGAAAAAGGGTCCCTGTTCTCAGGGTGTTGAGAAAATAACACTGAGATTAAGATGAAACCAAAACTGCAAGAAAAGAACTAGAATAGATATGCCTAATGGAAGCCAAAGGGAGAGAGTTCCAGGAAGAAGAGAAATTCACAAGTGCAACAGAGAGACCACGTCAGAGGAGGACTCACAAGAAAACATTAGATCTGGCAAGTAAGACTTCAGGGTGACTTTTTTAAAAGAATAATTTCAGTGGAGATTTGATGCAAGACCAAACACACACTTTAATAGACTGGCGAGCCAGGGGGAGGTTAGGCACTAAGAAGCTATTCTGGGAGTCATTCTGACAGCCATTCTGACCTGTAAGTTGTAGGTCACTTTGCCTGGGTTACAAGAATTATGGGGTAAAGAAGAGGACTCAGTGGAAGGGGATTACGGATAATATATTTCAGGTCCCATCCCTAGGAAGGAAAAATGTTACTATGAATTCACACCATTAAGGGCAAGTGTTTCTTTCCTACTCCCGTATTTCTTTCCTTAAGAAGGGAACTCAGTGAGTACTGTGGCCTGGGGTTCCTGACCCTTCCTTCTAGTCCACTTAGCAGAGGCTGAGTGCATGTCCTGCCTAGTCGTGCTTGCTCCATCAGGACTTCCTTTTCCTTTTGAGAATGTGTCAACTCATGGAAAGCAACTTTCCCAGTGTTCCGTGTAGGTCTTTGTCACATGTGAGGCATGCTGTGCTTTGGGATTGCCCATGTCTCAGTAGATAAATCTTTCTGCTATGGGCGTTAGAGTTACAGGCTGATTTAACTCTCATATTCAACTGTGTCTTCTGACTTAGTCATTACTGATAATGAAGTGATGATGGGCCTCCATCTGTCTTATGCCTTGATTTATTTCCTTATTTCAGAAAGAAGGTAGGGACATGAGGCTCTCTTTAATGGGCTCTCTCAACCCCATGACCACACACATAGCCTAAGATATTGAGCTTCCCTCTGGAAGACATCATCTATAAAGAATGATTCAGATAGCAATCCAATTATCAGAGCAAAACATCTAACATTGCTTTTCCTGTTCCATAAAATGGTAAAAATGTTCTGGAAATTCCACAGTTTGTGAAAAACACTTGATACCATATGGACAATTTCTCTACCCCTCTAGCCCTCTTCTTTATGAAACCTAAACCACGGGGTGCCTGAGTGGGTCAGCCGATTAATGTTGGGCTCTTGATTTCAGCTCAGGTCATGATCTAAGAATCATGAGGTTGAGCCCTGCATTGGGCTCCTCACTGGGCATGGAGATTGCTCGAGACTCTCTCTCTCCCTCTGCCTCTCAATCCCACTTGCCTTTGCTCTTTCTCTGTCTCTCTCTGCCAATAAATAAATAAATTAATTAATTAATTAAAAAATAAAGCTAAACCATAGATTCATAATGCAGAGAATTACCCCATGCTTCTCAGGAATGACTGTCGAGGTAGTAATTCTTATAAAGTTTTACAAAATCAATTTATTTACCCATGGGTAGCACTAATTCTTTTTCTCTGCAAAACCCTTTTCCAATACTTCAAATAGGAGCAGGGGTTTGGGTTGTCTTAAACATAACAATAATCATTAAAGATCGACTAAACAGAGTAAGAGAAGGATGGAGGAGATAAATACATCAATGGTTTCAGACTCCCTGGTTTAAAAAAAAAAAGCAGACGGACTTGAATATCTTCACCTACGATCTCATGAAATCATGAATATATGTTCTTTCCAAGAACCCATCTCACTTAAGTTGGATTCTACTGCGTAGGCATTTACAAAATTCACAGGCATTTCTGCATGAGCATTTCCAAAATTTCAGGCCCACCTCCAGCTTGGCCATCCTCCTTGCAGACATTAACATCACGGCTGCCACTGGAGATCGCATGGGTTTCCAAAAAGAATGGTTTTTCGGGGAAATGTAGACCAGCCCTAACAATGACCAACTCAAGACTGTTCAGGGGACCTCAACCCCCAGACCCACCCCCAAGGAAAGGAGCCTAGGGCATTAAGCACATGAACACACTGCTGGGTGCCTTTTTGTCAGTCAGGATTTTATCATAGAAGCAAAGCCACTGTGAGTGATGGAGAATAAACAATTATTATGGGGATTAGACCTTAAGCTCTGTGGAAGCTGCTGGAAGAGTTTATAACTGAGTCTAAGTCAAGATCAGTCAGGCAGACCAGCCGCTGGGAAGGAACGATGAATGTGGATAAGGGCAAAGAGGAGCCAGAACTCCTAAGGATGAATGGAAACCCACATCTTTCTCTTGGTACATAAAACCTGCATTGTGAGGGTGATGCAAAAGAGTTGCGAATGCCCTTGGCCCTGGTGTTGCTGGCCTGGTTTGCCCAGGAATTAGAAAATCGGAAATAGGAGATTTAGTGAGAGCTGGAGTAGTTGGAACTCGAGGTGCTTCTCCACACGGATAAGGTGAGTCACCAGACAGCAGCCATGGACATGAGCTTCCCTGGGACCTGATGCCTCACATCAACCTTCTGAGAATAAAAACTATACTGCCTCATCCCCACCTTCTAAATGGCTCTCCGGACTGGTAAGGGAAGAGTCTCATGAGGAAAAGATTTCTGTTTTAATTGCTGCTATTGCATAATAAATCACCCCAAAACCCAGTGGCTTGAAACAAGCACAATAATCTTATTTATCTCACACTTTCTATAGATCAGAGATTCAAAATCACTTGGCTGGATATTCTGATCTGGGCTCTTTTCCACAGCCATGGTCAGTCAGTAGCTGGGTTCAAATGCAGCAGCTCAGGACCTCTCTGTGCTGTCTGTCCACATGGGCTAGTTTGGGTCTTCTCTTCATATCTGGGCTTCTAGTAAGCATCACTTCTACCACATTGCATTGTTTGAAACAGTCCACTCAGATTCAAGGAAGGATGGGGGCTCGCCTCTTTTTTTTTTTTTTTTTAATGGTCAGGGAGGAGCAGAAGGAGGGGAGAGAAAGTCTTAAGCAGACTCTGTGCTAAGCACAGAGCTCTGACGTGAGCCTCGATCTCACGACTCTAAGATCACAACTAGAGCTGAAACCAAGAGTCGGACGCTCAAGCAACCTTGTCACCCAAGACCCTGGGGGGTCACCTCTTAATAGAGGACTGGCAAGGTTCTAAAAGAGCACATGGTATGGGAGTCCCTGGGAGGTATGGTTCTTCCATTCTCTATGTCCAACCAAAGGCTCCTGGAAATCAGCCCTTGAACTTCTCACCTTGCTCATTGTCCAGTAATTCTTGAAACCAAACAATATCAATGATTAATATCAGGTTCATATAAATTCTCTCTGTATTTCCTGACATAATTGTGATATATTTCTAAGTGTGGTCATGATAATCCTAGCTATAAATACTTTTCTTAAGATTGAGACCAACTGTATCCAGGAGATGGGACATCAGTGAAATAAAACAAAACCCACACTAAAATGATTATAAACACTTCTAAAGTGCTTATTATTTTAAGTTCTCTGGGCCTTGGTTTTCTCATCTATGAAATGAAAGCATTCTACTTGAATGACTTTATTTGATCTTCCCCATATTTATTGAATCTATAGTAAATAAGATTATATTATAACACCTCTGTAAAATGTAGAATTATTAACTATTTTCCTACCAAATGATAAAATCAGCCTTGAGGAATGGTATTTTTGTTTATTCTTTCCAATATTTACACTTGAAAAGTAAACAGAGATATTAAGAAATGCAACTCTTTGAATCTCCTTCCAATCTTTCTGATTTTCAGACATGTGCAGTGATTTTTATCTAAGGCAAAGTAATACATGATTAAAAGATAAGCTAATTTTAAGAGATGGAGATGGATTACTAAAATATTTACTGTTCAAAAACAGAAAAGAAAGCTGCCATAATTCTCCTACATTTCTCCTCATTATAACCCCCTGCAATGTTTGCTCAGATGGACCACAAATGAATCTTGGGAAAAATCTAGCAGAGACTTTTGATTAAATGGTATGTTGAATAAACAATGCTGAGACATTTTAATGAGGTCAGATAAAAGGGCTCTGCTGAAAAGAAATATTTAAGAAATCACTTTGAGGCTCTATCTTTAAACCATTTCCTGAAGACTTGGGGCTCTGTTTCTTCTTGTCATGCCATTATCCAAAGACTTTAAAAACTCTTATTGGTTTTGCTACCATGAATGGTCAAGGCTCCTTAGTACATAGATTTCCATCACTAGATTTCTGAAAATTATTGAGGCTCATTCTAATGAAATCCACATAAATAAACACCATATTCAAAATCAATGATATTAAGTCACTTTTCCACAGAAGTCAAAAATACAGTTAATAATATGCCTATAGCTCTTTATGAAGTGATGCCAAGACATTGCTTCTTACCTATGATGGCTGTTGATAGCCTCAGTGTAATAGGACTTAAAAAAGTCAATTAGAGATTGTTGAGACAAAGAAACACAGACTTGGGATGTGAAACGTACAGACCATATTCACATAATCAATTAGCAACTGTTGCTGAAGCTGACCTTAATATGATTAGCTTGGAAATGGAGTAGAGCTTACAGGAGGAAAAATCCTTACCTATAGCAGGCATGCAAATAAGGTGGGGGGGAAGAATCTGAAGAAACCACCAGGATGGCAGGCAGAGCCAGTGAGTATGGTCAGCAAATAGAAGATTGGCATTGTGGATATTAGGGGTAGAATGGTTTGAGCTACCCTATTACCCATAGAGATTGGTGGTATAAGTAGAATGAGGTCAAGAAAGGCAAAGGTGTTTACTAGAATATTGCCACACCTGCTAGGACCCCCAGTTGATGACAATATGCAGTGGCGAGAAAGGCTGTGAGTTTTCAAAGTATAACTGATTTAGGGAACTAAAGAGGAGGTCATCAGAAGAGAGGAACAATGGGGAGATGAGGACGGAATTGCCAGGTGCAAGAGATCTCAGGGCGCTAAGGGTTCTCTCGGGGGTTGGAAACATACTGGTAGTGGAATCGGCACGGGAAGTCTAGAAGTGGGCCACCTTCTGGTCCTGACATATTTGGGTCTCGGGAAAATGAACTCCTATGCTTAAGTGGGCCACCCAGAGCTCTGACCTCTGAGAGAAACAGGATTCGGTAACGACAACAGGGTAAATGAATGTGCTGGTAAAAGAATACCAAGCAAAGAAGTTTGTTCAACCGGAGGAGGAAATCTCCAAAAAGCAACACAGGAAGACTGGAGAGGGAGAAATATAATAGAAACCTGGTCTGAAGGTCTGAGTGTTAGAATCAGAAATCTAAAGACACAGCCAGAAATGCAAAAGATGAAAATACAGGAGCACTTCCCAACAAAAAGAAAGCAATCTACTTGATAAGACGGTTAAAAAAAAAAAAAAAGATTATTCTAGCAAATCTAGCTATTGTTAAACTTAAAATATTATATCCATTACATAGATGTATAGACATGTATGTCCATATAGCAAGAATACATATAGATACTTTTAAAATTTGTTTGCTAATTATTCAGAGATAAATCTTATCTTCTTATGTAGATTATAAACTATTAAGACAAGGACTATGTTGTGTATCAACATTATTAGCATTGATCAATATCCAACCATCAATCAATGCGTCCAACCAAATTAAGATTACCTGAGAATGCTCACCCACTTTTTTTTTCATTTGCTGAAAAGAAAATTAATATCTTTTTTTTTTTTTTTATCTGAGACTCCTATGAATCTGTCAGTGTGACCCACTGTGTTGATAAATGAGGCTGAAGACAGCGTGGGCATGTCTCTTTCATTGAATTCACTGAACTCTCATTCCTGATTTCAGATTGGGGCCAGCTTCCAAAGTTTCTACTTTGACACTAGAGCTCCTGTCATCTGCGATGTTCCACAAGGCTGTCTCTTGCTAACCCCATCTACATTTCACCACTCCAGTCCTTGGAACTTGGAAATGCCACAAAGCAAAACTATGGAATGAATCTAGGGAAGGTTTGTCTTTACTTCCAAAAGCACTCAGAAACCAGACAAGGAGAACGAGTCAGCCTGGGAAGCTTCTTTACAAGTAGCAAATCTGGAATTTTTTGGATTCGGGTCCATATGTATAGTTCATCCCGAGACTTCCGTCACAAGTGACTCTATCATTGGCACTGCTGATTGGTTTAAGTTGTGAAAGGCAATTGTGAACAGGTTCCCTACAAAAGGTGAAAAGAGTCCAGCCAAATGGATTTACTCATAGTAGGTCATTATTCTATCGTGTCTCCCTAAGACCGTTACGTTAACATAGGCTGGGCTTCCACTGCCATTGCTCTGGTCTATTCCTAGCTTCTGGCTAAATGACATGTCTAAGCTTACTAAGAAAATAGAGTGACTTGAAGAAATTCCTTTCTTTTGTCCCACTCATATCTCTAAACTCTTAAGTTAAACCTTTTCTTCTCATTTTAATGTTTAGTGCATAGCTCTAGCAGGAGAAGTATCTAAGTTTTATGTATATCCCTGGAGATGGAAAGACTATATTTTTTCAATCCATTAACAGCCATACAGACTGAATCTAAAATTGGTATCTTTATTTTTTTTTCTGTTTTGCATCAAAGTACATGCAACATGACAATGGGGTCTTTTGCTCCTAAGACTACCATATCACACGGAATTCTTACTTCCTGGTTGCACTTAGCTGATGAGCCATATGGCACCACCATATTGGGAAGAGTCTGAGCAAGCTTTTCCAAATACAAGTTATTATTCGCATTTCCCTAAATTATGCATAAGATACCATTCATTTTCCTACCTAATCCTCGCTGGAGATGCTCCCAGGTTTGAAATGAAAGACATTCTTCTTTCAAATATATGTAATCCACATTAATTGTTTTTGACAGCAGTGGGTAGGTGGTTAGCTACTGAGGTAGTTAATGCTTTAATCATATCACCTCTGCAACAAACTTAGCCGACTGCAGCACTGTGAAGACTAGCCATGCCAATGTACTCTCATTGTAGAATCAAAATGCAGATATTTCTCCCTGCATTTTAATGTAAGTGAATTTAAGGCAGGTGAAGGAGAAAAGAGGATCCGAAGTGAGAAAAGAGGGGGGGAAAGACATATCTAACTTCTCTGGGGACAGAAACATTGATCTTGCCATTTAGTCTCTTCCTATGGAACAAAGGTCAAGTTTTCAAGCCTATGAGACTTTCAATAAATTACCCTGTCTTGGGGCGCCTGGGTGGCTCAGTCATTTGGGCATCTGACTTTGGGTTGGGTCATGGTCCCAGGGTCCTGGGATCAAGCCCCTCATGGGGCTTCCTGCTCAGCGGGAAGCGTGCTTCTCCCTCTCCCAGTCTCACTGCTTGTGTTCCCTCTCTCACGGTGTCTCTCTCTGTAAAATAAATAAATAAAATCTTTTTTAAAAAATTACCCTGTCTTTCCTCTATTTCTACCCCTGTGCCCTACAGTAGCCTCGGTCTCCATAGTCCCCACATCTGGTTTCTTACGACTGTGTCTACTTTTGTTTTTTTGTTTTTTTTTTCATTTATTTTTGCTTTTAATAACCTCTCCAGTCATCTTCCAAGCCTTAATTCAAATGCCACCTTCATAGAGTTTTCTCTCTTCATAGAGTTTTTTCTTCCTTCCCCAGCTAGAAATTATCCTTCTCTTCTCTATGTCATACCACATTCAAGTTCTGTAACAGCATTTAACCAGAAAGACCCTATAAGTTGGTTATTGGTACATATGTCTTACTTTCCTGAAGTTTTATGTCTGGGGGTCAGGGGAAAAGAAAAATCATGGTTTGGCAAAAGCAAAAGCAAAAATTTAAAAATACTATTTAGCACAAGCGCATAATAGGTGCACAGTTTTTAAAAATTCATGAATGCCTTGATGAATACATGGTCTGGTAAACTGTAAGCTCTGAGAAGGAGGAAACTACATCCTCAAAGTACAGATAGCATTTTCCAAACTCTACTACCAAAATCTAGTGGGAGTTGCTTGGTAGCTCAGTCATCTCAGAGCGTCTGACTATTGGTTTCAGCTCAGATCTTGATCTCATGAGTGGTGAGATAGAGCCCAGTGTCTGGCCCTATGCTCAACAGGGAGTCTGCTTGAAGATTCTTACCCTATACCCCTCTCTCCCCATTCTTTCACTCTCTTTCTTGCTCTCTCTCTCAAATGTATGAATAAATCTTTAAAAAGAAAATCTAGCAAGACATCTTTTTTTTAAAAGATTTTATTTATTTATTTGACAGAGAAAGAGATCACAGGTAGGCAGAGAGGCAGTTGGAGAGAGGCAAGGGAAAGCAGGCCCCCACCAAGCAGAGAGCCCGATGTGGGGCTCGATCTCAGGACCCTGAGACCATGATCTGAGCCAAAGGCAGAGGCTCAACCCACTGAGCCCCCCAGGCGCCCCCCAGCAAGACATCTTATTCATGATAGAACTTAATAAATCTACATAAGAATTACATTGAACTGGGATAGCCGTAATTGGTGGTTGTGATGAACCAGATATGATAGGTAGTTACAATAATGGACCTTGGACTTTATGGCTGTGAGTTCAAGAACAATGGGAGTTCTTTGGCTCTCCTGAAGAAGAAAATTATCTGAAAGGGGTAGATCTAGGATAAAAGTCCTCTCTCTTAAGACAGTTAAATTTTAATTCAACTGTTATTTTATTTTATGAATTATGGAATTATTTTCCCAAGAAAATGAATGGCAAAGGTTTAAAAAAAAATCATGATTTTTTAAAATTGTTCATATATAAAATAATTGATTACAGTGCAGTTGGAAAGCAAAACATATGTTAGTTCAAAAGCTAAATTTAGACTGCTTGCAATTTCTTTTAATTTCTACCATTGCATGTGAGGCATCGCAAACTGTAGGTAAAGCAATTAAATGAAAGTAGTAAATAAATCTCCTGAACCAGCTGCCATACTTTCAGTGGGGTCTATTTAACAGTCAATATGAACACAAAGACAGTGTTTTCACAAAAGCCACAATAACAGCAGCATGGTGAGTCCTAAGACAAAGAAAGTTCTCAAATATTTCTGGAAGGAATCCCTCATTACTGTAAAATATTAACTACCTTGGAATCCTCTGTGAGGGGCACCTGAGTGGCTCAGTGGGTTAAGCTTCTCCCTTCAGCTCAGGTCATGATCTCAGGGTCCTGGGATCCAGTCCTGCATCGGGCTCTCTGCTCAGCGGGGAGCCTGCCTCCCCCTCCCCGTCTGCCTGCTTGTGACCTCTCTCTCTCTCTGTAAAATAAATAAGTAAAATCTTAAAAGAAAAAAAATCCTCTTTTGGATTGACCCCTTCGTCATTTATGCCCATTTGTGAGAACTTGGAATTTAGAAAAAAAAAAAAAATTAACTTTCAATCATAGTGCCAATCAAAACTTCATTCCACTCAATGCTGAAGAGTCTATTTGGTGTTTACATAGTTATTTAAACAACCAAAACCTCTTCATTCTGCAAATCACTGTATAATAATCATTAAAATCTGTTTGTCATTGGAGCCACAGGGGGCCCCAAAGGACTTCTCTGAAGGCCATAAAAAACCAGCATCTCAGGATGTTTGGCTATTTCTCTGCCACATCACCTTGACCAATCCCTCTACCCTGACTTCTGTGACAGTATGGCTTTGGTTGATTCAGTATTAGCTGATCTTGAACTGGATATGCAGAGCCAGCCAGAAAACCTGGATGCTGCTTTCCTCCTCTATATTCACAGCCTACCCGAATAATGGCTCATGAGTCCCTCCAGCTCCCCTTGTAGAGTATCAGCAATAGATATGTCTACCCACCTTTCCAGAATTTCTGGGAAGATTAACGAGATAACTATAAAGCAGTCTAAGATGTTTGAGCATACAGGGAGTGCATAATAATAATAAATGCTATGATTCTGCAGTTCCTTTGTATATTTTAATTACACACTTAGAATTTCTAGAACACAAACAGAAAAAAAAATGTCAATTCTAAGGAGCAAATCATGGAAGAATTTAGTTCTTTTACAACCCAATATGATGGACATTTTTGGCTTTGTTCACCTCTCTAATGGGTAGGAGCTGAGTCATGGTGACTTTTCTCTAGTCATTATGATGGTCAATGCTTCAAACCCTACTTGATCCACATGTTGCCTTATGCTGAGCTAGAATTGAATTCTAAACCTGCAAGCAGATATTTCCAGACGGGATCCTCTTACTCTCTGTGAATTATCCTTTCAGTGCAAGGAAATTCTCAATTCATCGTTTCCTGAACTTAAGTTATTCTTGTACCACTTTCCAATTTTGGTCATGTCTATAATACCACCTGTAATGTAAATTACTTAAAATATTTCTTATATCCTTAAGCAATACCATCCACAAAATAAGGTTTGAGGTGCCAGTTAGAATTTCATACATGAAATAAATACTTTACAGAACTTCCTCCACTTATGATGGGGTTACATCCCAATAAACCCATATTAAGTTGAAAATACCAAAAGTTGAAAATGCATTTAATGCACTTATCATAGCTTCTTTGCCTAGGCTACTTTAAATGTGTTCAGAACACTTACGTTAGCTCACTTGGGGCAAAATCCTCTCACACAAGGTCTACTTTATAACAAAGTATTAAACACTGCATGCAACTCATTGAATACTGTACTGAATGTAAAAAAATCCAAACCAAAACCAAGACCAAAACCAGAATGACTGAATGGGTACAGAACAGTTTTAAGTAGATCGGTTGTTCACCGTCGTGATTCTGTGGCTGGTTATGAGCTGTGGTTTGCGGGCACCACCCAATGTCAGGAAAGAGTACTGTACCGCATATTACTAGCCCAGGAAGAGAGCAAAATTCAAAATTTGAAGTATGGTCCTACCTACGACATATCACTTTTACACCCTCGTAAAGATGAAAAAATGTAAGTCACACCATCAAAAGTCAGAGCCTATCTGTATAAAAATTTTAAAAGTGCCACCAGAGATTATTTCAAAAAATACCATGGTTATATATCCAATGTTCTGAGAAATAGTCTTTGAATATATTCCTGAAAACCAACAGATTCCTAGTATTTAGCAGCATTATTTTCACATGAGTCCTGTAGTGTCTGGGACATATTTATTGAACACATGATGCTTTAAAAAAAAAATGTTGGCCCCAGGACACCTGGCTGGCTCAGTGAGTTAGGCATCTGCCTTTGGCTCAGGTCATGATCCCAGGGTCCTGGAATCGAGCCCCATATCGGGCTCCCTGCTCAGTGGGGAGCCTGCTTCTCCTTCTCCATCTGCTGCTCCCCCTGCATGTACCCCCGACCCCACACCAAATAAATAAGTATTTAAAAAAATGTAGGCCCAATAAGTAAATACATAAATGCATAATCACTAACTCTTATGCTTTTTCTACCCTTTTTTGGGGCATATACTAAAAGATACATGGTGACTGTTATCAAATGCTTGTCCATCCTTCTGCAAAAGTGTCCTTATGTAATCATCAGCAATTTTTGACTTGGGTATTTACAACAGCAGACAGCAATATGTGTGAGAAAACATGAAGATAAGTGTAGTCCCCTTTATTTATTGATTTTTTTAACCTTAAGGAAGAAAAACAAGTAAAGAACATAGATCTGGGAGTTTAGAGACTCAGTTTCTAGATAGAGCTAATTCTTCATGTTCTTATGTTTGTGAGTCATTTGTCTACCCAAATTTTAGTTTTTCAATCTGCAAAATAAGACTGGATTGTTAAATATAATTATAAATATAATTATAATTATATATAATTATGTATTTTTAAATTATATATATTTAATTATATATGTTATATATAATTAAAATATAATTATAAATATAATCTAAGGTCTTTTTAAGCTCTATTTCCTTTAGCCCATAATTAATTCATCCTAAAGACTTAAGGCAAAGGATATTAAAGGCTGGTCCCACAAGTTTCCTCAAAAGTGCTTTGTAAGTATTTCATAAACTAAATTCCAATTTCCTTTTTTTAGATATATAACATTAATATTGTATTTGGAAAATGTGCAGTCCCATAATCATACAATGAATAAATAATTTTCTACCAAAGAACAAGGAGGTTTGGCTTTGAGGAAAATAGCCAATCTCATCTATCACCTGAGCAGACATATTGGGAATTTATATACGAGGACAGTAGGTATGATTTCTGACTGTTCTCTGAAAGGGCTAATTAAACTCAGCCTTCATTCCAGTCCTTGCCAGAGGAATTCTACCCAAAGGCAAATGAGCTAAAATAGTTTTAGGAAGAGAAAATGTTAGGGAGATTCACTCTCTATATTCATTCTCTATATTGCTTTCCAATTTTTTATCTTTTATTTTGGTGATATGTGCTTACATGCAACCTTGCCAACTATTTTTGTAGGCAAATTTTTTTTATTTCTTTCATTGCCTGAAAGTCTAGAGAATACTCTCTAGAGAGGCAATGTGTTAACGTCTATATTTTTCTAATTTTTTTTCCTAGCCAATGTTACTATAATCATTTTTTCTCAGCCCCATACATGTATTTATTCATTTGTTCATAAAGGTGAATGGGAAGGTCTTCTAAGGCTCTTGGTTCTCTATGACACATTCTACGTAGAGAGTGAATTGTTCATGTAACATCCCTCAAAGCTCTGGAAGTATAAGGACAGATTCCTACTGTAGAGTTAACTAGTGCTAGACGACATTCTTTTCAGTAAGTTATTATTTATCCCATTATATGTGGTAATTAGAAACAATGTAAATAAAATCAAAGGAATATAATTGGGGGAAAAAATGGCAATTAAAGCCACTCAATTGCAAACCAACCCATCGGATACTATACTGATGTAATTCTAGGAAAATATCCTTATCTTTTTTTTTCCTATTTTGTGGGGGTAGAGGCTTAAATTTAATCATGTTTATGATCATTCTGTGCATGATTTTGTATCGTGTGTTTCCTGTTATATAATAACGTAATACTTCATATTTTATTACAAGTCATCTACATACATTTTTAACATCCACGTAGTATTTCATTGGATAAATGAATCACAATTAACCTAACATTATCCACTTTTAGACTCTTAGCTTATTTCCAAATTTGTATGGTATATACAATAAATATGTCTTCTCTTGCAAATCTGCGATTTATTTTTTGTTTTTGTTTTCATTATTTGGGTATTATTTTCCAGAAGTAGAATTATTAGGCCAATAGATCTAATCATTTTTACATTTCTTGACAAATATTACTAAATTTCTTTCTTTGCAAGGCTTGTGTAAATTTATTCCTCCATAGGCATTATATAAATCCTTTTCCCCTTTCAGAGGGTAAAAATCCTACTTTTATTTTGTATCTTTTTCTTTATAAATTGAATTTTTGCCTATGTCCATTTTACCTGCTGAACTTTTTTATTAATTCATACTATTTTTTGTCTAATTATTTATGAGGTCTCATTTTTTTGTAACAGATTATATAATCTTTTTATATATAAAATATTCACTCATTCTGCAGTACATTCTGTGAATTTTTCCCCCATTTGTTTTTCACCCTTTAGACTTAATTTGTTTATATACTTATACTCATATCTTTGTGATTTCTTCACTGTCCTCTCATTGAAAGCCAAATATCTTCCCTAGAGAGCTGATAAATATTCATTTCTATTTTCTCTGTTTTTCTGATGCTTTATTATTTATTTTTAAAATTTTCACTCCCCAACAAGGACAAAAATCTTGGCTAGAATTTAAAAAACTGCTTTGGAAGCAAAGGTTAGCTTCTGGCTAGAAGATTTAGCCATTAGGTATTCTTAGGTATTTTGGTAGCTCCTTGCATTACTAAACCTGGCCATTTTGAACACCAATCTACAAATGGCTACAAACTACTGCAGCTTTCATTATTCAAAGCTCTGTATCATGCAATGTGGGAAGAATAAATGGAAGGAGAAGGTAAAAACATGACTTTGTGTAAGCAATCCCACGTCTTCTATGCAATGCCTCCGCACGTAGTGGTAAAAATGACATGGCGGTCTTTAATCTGGGCTCTTACTCTCCCTGCAGGAGACAGCCGCTGAGCACCATACTCAAGTATCTAACAAAAGAAAGACTAAGCTATGGCTTTGATGTTATAAAGAGAAAATGTTTACTCTGTACCATATTACATGGTATAGCCAAATTAATTTGACTTTGGGTGCTTTGGAATAGTACTTTTCTCTAATTGAACCAGCCATAGTTAGTCTCATGATCCATCTTCTGAATGGTCATTCTGAACACCAGAATCAATGCCATCACTCGTGAGTGATAGAGGAGATTTGTTTATAATGCATGTAACAGATATTCTCTGAACATTTTCTTTGTGCCACACCTATTCTAAGGATTAAAGATCCAAAATGTAAGTAGCACATTAACCGTGCTCCGTAGGACAGTGGTTCCTGAACCTGATGGATGGCTTCCTGAAGTCTATATTCCTTCCCAGACTCCACCTCAGACCCTGTAACTCAATATGGAGCCTAATTCTGTTTGTGTTTCAGATTGCTCATGGTAGTTATGATGAGTCCAGGATGAAAGACCTCTCTTTAAGATCAGAGAGCAGTGTATCTCTATTCCTTCAGATCTTAGAATGTAATAGGAATAAACTTCCATTTATTGGGTCATTTATCTAAAGTTAGAGGCTTTACATATAGAATCTCACCCACTTCAATCAAGAAACTGATCTTAAGAAAAGTTCAGAAATTTGCCCAGGGTAAATATCTATGATCAGTGAACGTGTGATCTAACTCAGAGTTCTCTGACACTAAGGACACATGAGAGAAAACACACACACACACACACACACACACACACAACCCATTTGGATTAATTGGATTGGGAATTCTGTAGAATTAAATCAGAAAGCTTAAGTACTTTAGTCAAGAATCTTTATATTTCCAAACCAACCCATATGTCAAAGTGTGGTAACTGTAAGATGGTGGGGAGTCTATCTCCAAATTTCTTTGGCTTGGGTTTCTAGTTTTATTTGTATTAAAGTTTTATATAACCCATCATGTCCTTCCAGGCTGATATTAATCTTCTCTTCCAACTACATCATGAATTATAGGCTATATTTGCTTCCTTGATTGGTCTGGCAAAAGACTCCTTCAAGAAACTTGCAACCTTCAGGAAAATACAACTACTTTTCATCTATGTCTATCCCCCAAAGGAAAGAAAATACCTTGTTTTTTTTCAACAAAGAAAAAGACACAGTAAAGCCTATAGTCATATAGCCATATCTCATTTTCAGCAACCTGGAGCCACATGAGTTATACCAATTGGAAAAAAAAAAAAAAAAAGATGCCACCCCCACCCCCACTTTTAAAAAACAAAACATTTGAAGACATGTTTGCTCCCCCTGGGCACGATACTAGATGTCTTCACCACTGCTAAAAAGTTGTTTCTCATTACAAGACTTATCTTTAATGTGAATATAATCCTCTTTTTGTGCAAGTTGTTTAGAATGTCAGAGTGGGTGAGGAATGTATAAGTCAAGTATTAATGGGTCCATTTCATGTTAGATGTAAAAAATTAAAATTCTGAAAACTTGAGCTTTCAGAAAGAATTTATCAGTACAACTACAAACATCAACAAATTTTACTGAGAAATGATTGTATGAGGGTGCCTGTATGGCTCAGTGGGTTAAAGCCTCTGCCTTCGGCTCAGGTCATTATGCTTGGCTCCTGGGATCGAGCCCCACATCAGGCTCTCTGCTCAGCAGGGAACCTGCTTCCCCCTCTCTCTCTACCTGCCTCTCTGCCTACTTGTGATCTCTGTCTGTCAAATAAATAAATAAAATCTTTAAAAAAATGATTGTATGTAAGACACTCAGCGAGGTGCTGTGGGAGACAGAGAAAACAAATGTAATCTCTGATCCCTAGGAATTACACCAGTATTTAGAAAAAAGAAATGTTTCCATGAACAAATGATGGGCATTCAATGCTAAAATACAGTTTTTCAAAACCAAATAATATTCCACATCCTTTTTTTTAAGTGACAAATATTCCTCAGCATCAACATAAAATGCTGGTATACTGTAATACTTCTGTTCCTAAAATCTGTGCGAACCCAAAATTATGTACAAGTATCTGACGTTTAGTGTACTTATAAAGCTGTAAAACCAAAACCAATTTAGCAGCTAAATCCAAACAAAAACTACAAAAACCAGTAACCTTTGAATCAGCAATACTAATTTAGTGAGATGGATGGTGTTACTTTGCTGAAACTGAACTTCTACGTTCTGAGTGAGTATAGTCCTGAGCATTTCCACACGAGCTCTTTGGAATCCTTCGTTCCGTGTCATTGGGCCATACACCATTTATGTTCCCCTAATTATTTTTCATAGAAAAGCCACCTGTCTTATAGCATCTCCTAAGTTATTTGGCTTTCAGTTGTCATTAACCAGTTTTGTTTGTGCCTTTAGTGAAGTGAATCCCTGATCTAGTATTTGTAGAGGAATCCTGGTGCCAATGGGGTCACAAAGTCACATGCAAACTTGCCCAAAGAGTGGAATGGCGGCGGGTGGCAGCGGGAGTGATTTGTACATCATCCAACTGATCAAGACTGTGCTTTTATTAACTTTTTAGATAATCATCAAGGTGAAAACATTTAAACTCTTCCTTCTTGTGCTGAACAAACAAAACGATAAAAATAAAAACTGGACCCATTAGAGAATATGTCTTCAGACATGCGAGGGCACACAGAGTCAAGCTGAGAAATGCTCGCAACAACTCAAGACAATATATTTTCCAGAAAAAAAAATCGCAATATAGAGAAGTCCCCTTGCAGAGTAGAGAAAGGAGGTTCCAAAAGGACTTTCCAACAAGTGGTCGAATTTTAAATAAACGTATAAAGGGAGAGCTTCCCAGGGCGAAGATGGTATGAAGAAAAGCAAAGAAGCATAGAACTTTCAGACAGGCTTATGGGACAGTGGATGGACCAGTTAGCTGGAATATTCTAAAGGGGACATAGTGATTTAAATTTGCCAAAAGACGATTCACAGACCTGTACCCCTGGGGCTAATAATACATTATATGTTTATTTAAAAATTTAAAAAATATTTGCCAAAAGAGAGTTTGCCCCCAAAGTATGGTAATTCGAAGTGATGCTTAGACAGAAACATATGTTGGTGAATAGGAATTTAAAGTATTTAAATCACTACAAATGAAGGATGTCACCTTAACTTTTCAACACGACACCAGACCCACTGGTATCATCCAGCTATGGAACAGAGCTCTTCCTGCTTATGTAGGAAGAAAAGCGGAACTGGTATATCTCTTTCTCTGTTCATACTCCCAGTTAACTTCTTAACCTATAAGAAATTTACTTTTTCCTTTAGTTCCCCCCTCCCTTGATTCCAAAGATGTATTTTTCAATATGTTACATTATTTTGATTGACTAGCCGTTTTCTATTTTTTTCATTATGCTTTAGCCATCAGGGGAGTGGCAAGGAACCCTCCTAAGTATTAATGTACCATCTGATTAGACATGCACTGCCCCTTTCAAGCACTAGTTTGCATTTTGATGACTTAATAAGAGTAATAGGATTCTGAGAAAGACTTCTCTGTTCCTCTGGACCAGGGCACAAAGATAGGATGTATGAATCAAGGACTCTACACTCCAAATAAATTAAGATTAAAACATTTAGGGGACAAAAAGTCCCTTGAAGGGGGAGGCACCTGGATGGTTCAGTCAGTTAAGCATCTGCCTTCAGCTCAGGTCATGATCCCATGGTCCTGGGATCGAACCCTGTTCTGTGGGGAGTTGGCTTCTACCTTTCCCTCTGCCCCTCCTCCTGCTTGTGCCCACTCTCTCTCTCCTCAAATAAATAAAATCTAAAAAGAAAAAGAAATCCCTTCCAGAGCTTTATAGTGTGTGTCAGAGGGGAGGGGAATAAATTACTTTGCTATGTCAGTATCATTGAACCACCATCACCACCCAAGTCTGATAATGGGGAAGGAAGAGGGGAAATTGGAGAATTATCAGAGACATGACTTATGGACCTGGGAGAGCGAGTGTGCATGTTTGTCCCCTGCCATGGAGAGAGTGGATGTTTCTTCCACACATGTCAAGTGAGACGGTCTCCAGGAGAACAATGTGTAGAGAAAATAAGGATCATGCTTCTTTATTTACATCTTCTTTATTTATTGGAATATCTGCGTATGGAGTACACCCAATGGGGCAGCTTGACCTGAGCTGGCTTGCTAATACCCCACCCAAGACAGCTGGCACCCTGGAAAAGGAACACAGCAAGCAGGAGCTATTAAGTGGAGGGAGGGAGCTGGGAGGTCAGGGGAAGAGATGGGATGAAGATGGAGCAGATCTCCCAACTAGGGAATCTTGACAACAGGGTTGTCTCTACTCACCCCCTGGAGATCTTACACACTTACTCCATGAGAGATCCAACATTGGGAAACCTGTAGCATTTGACAAAGAAGCCAAAAGTGCCAAAATGGGACCACCAACAGGATGCTCATTATGTAAGATCATTTCTTGTCTCTCTCACGTTCCTCTTACCCAAGCTGATATCACAGGAGCTGGAACCAGAAGAGAGGCAAATGGAGAAAAAGTCCCATAGGCCACTCACGACCTCTCTCACATGTTGCTAATTTCTTGGGTTGAAATCTGACGTCAGAGACAGGGGAGAGGATAAATACTTAATGAGGATATGGGGCTGGGATTTAAAACTAAGTGAAATCGGATTAGACTGGAGTCTTCAGTGATGGCGAGTGATAGATACCCACGAGATCTGTCATCATGAAAACATGGGAAGGGCAGATTCAACATGAGGACATTGGTAGGAAGAAAAAGAACCACCTCATGTTGGTACTTCATCACATTCAGACTTCAATGAGTTCTCAACCCAAGAAAAGAAATAGGAAAGCTATTAAATTCTATTTCACTGGATTGTGGATCAATGAATTAGAGCATTAACAGCTGAGTTTTAATCTTGTCTCTGCCCTTATCAGCCAAGTGTCCCTGGACAAATTGTATAAATTGCTCTGTATGTTAATTTTGCATCCATAAAATTGGATTATTACCAAACTCGTCAAGTCACTCATGGGCTTATATGAAAATAATTGACAGGGAATCTGGCAGGTATGTTTGTTTGGGTTTTTTCCCCCCTATCCTTTTCTGTTTTTTTTTTTTTTTCCTTAATACACACACATAGAGTATTTTTTAATATATAAAATGTTGGAATCAGCGGACATATAATTTTGTGTTTTGTTAATTTGCTTCGGAGTTTAGAGCTTTTCGCATATTGAAATTGCCACATATTATCATTTTAATATGTTTAAAGGAGCCATCAGTTTGCTTAGCTGACTCCCTTTTGTGGGAAATTTGGGTTGTTTCCAAGCTCCTCCCTCCCAATCTGAACTATGATGTTGTTAATAGTAAAAAGAAACCGCTTTAACACTTTCCCCATCCCTAAGGAGAAAAGGGCTTAGGCTGTCATTGTTACCTTGGGATATTACTTCCCAAATGGAATTATTTATCCTATCAGTTAATAATTCTACTGACATCTTTTGAAAGTGCCGATATCCCCAGAATATCTGTAATTCTAACTGGGAAAAAAGAAAGCATAGAAAGAATAGAAAGCTTCCCCTTGACTCATGAGTCTACACTTCTTCTCCAGAGAATACTGACTTATTTAATTTGGCCTGGCTAAAGGGAATCTCCCCATGAGTCCTCACTGGGATTTTCCAAGACCCTTCCCAATTTAGATTCAGGATTAAATAGCCTGTAATAATTTCATGCTAGAGCATAGCAGAACACACTGATTTAGTTCTATTAGTGCTTTTTTACCTACATATCAGCTTCCTCTTCCCCGACAGGCTGGAATACAGTTTCTTTATCTTTCCCAAGACTGCACTGTAGAAATCTCTTCCTCCTATCTGCCATCTGCTTTAATGCTGTCTTTTGTCCCAAACCCCCCTGCACAGGTTCTAATTACTATCAACTTGCCCATTCAGGTAGCTGAAAGTCTTTTGAATAAATTACACACTACCGTATTCCCATTAAAAAGCATATCGGGAAAATCCACCATTTCCTATCATGTGAAGGGCATCTGTGGGCTCCAATCATTTCTATTCCATTTTGGGTTAGCTCCTAAAATCAATTCAGTTTCTTTCTTATTGAGATGTAACTTACATGCCCTAAAATTCATTCCTTTTTAAGGCCAAGTAATACATCATCGTAGAGGGCCAACACGTTTTGTCTGTTTATCACTGGATGGGCATTTCAATTGTTTCTACCTTCTGGCTTTTATGAGTAATGCTGCTCTGAACATGTGTTTGTAAGTTTTTGTGTAGGCATGTGTTTTTCTTGGAGTATATGCTGGCATGGGATTGCCAGGTGTTATGCTAAGACTGTGTTTGACCTTTGAGGAACTGACAATTTACCAAAGTAGCTGCACCATTCTGCATGGTGACATCCCAAATCCAACCAACAATTCTTATTATCTTTTTCATTATAGCCACCCTAGTGGGTGTGAAGTGGTATCTAGCTGAGGCTTTGATTTTGATTTGCCTAATGGCGAAAGGTGTTGAGCTGAGCAGGTTTTATACAACAATTAGCTATTTGTATATCTTCATTGCAGAAATGGCCGTTAAAATAATTTGCCTATTTTTAATCGGATTATTTGTCTTTTTATTGTTGATATGTAAGTGATAGTATATGATATATGATTTGTAAATATTTTGGTATAAATATTGGTTAGTTATTAGATATGTGATTTGCAAATTTTTTCCCATTCTGTGTATGGTCCTTTCACTTTCTTTTTTTTTTTGTAAGATTTTATTTATTTATTTGAGAGAGAGAGAGAGAGCATGAATGGGAGGGAGGGGCAGAGGGAGAGGGAAAAGCAGACTCCCAGCTGAGCAGGAAGCCTGAGGCAGGACTGGATCCCAGGACCCTGGTATCATGACCTGAGCCAAAGACAGACACTTAACTGACTAAGCCTCCCGAGCACCCCAGTCCTTTCACTTTCTTGATAATATCCTTCAAAGTACAAAAGATTTACATTTGATAAAGCTCCATTTATCTATTTTTTCTTTGTTTACTTGTGCTTATGGTATCATATTCAAGAAATAATTGTCTAATCCAGTCATAAAGGTATATATTTCAGTTTTCTTCTAAGAGTTATGTACATTTCACTTTTTGGTCATTGATCCATTTGAGTTAATTTTTGTATGGAGACTAAGATATGGTTCCAAACTCATTAATCTGCATGGGGATATCCAGCCATCCCAACACCATTTCTGAAAAGACTGTTCTTTTCCCTTATTGAATTGTCTTGACACTCTTGTCAAAAATCAGTTGAACCAATTTTTTCTGGACTCGCAATTCCATTCCATTGATCTGAATGTATATCTTTATGCCAGGGCTAGATCATCTTGTTTACTATAGCTTTGTAATGAGTTTTAAAATTTGGAGGAGTGAACCCTCCAACTTTGTTCTTCTTTTTCAAGATTGCTGTAATTCCCCTGTGTACCTTAAATTGCCATGTGAATTATCAGCTTTTCAATATGTGCAAAAAAGGCAACTGGAATTTTAGGAGGGAGTGCATTAAATATGTAGACCAATTTGGGGAGTTTAAAAAAAAATACATGTCTAATAATAAACACAGAATGTATTTCCATTTGAGTCTTTAACTTATTTCAGTGATTTTTATACTTTTAAGAGTACAAAATTTACACTTCTTTTGTTAAATTTATTCTTAAATATTTTGTTCTTTTGATAGTATTTTAAATGGCATTGTTTTCTTAGTTTTATTTTGTATGGTTCATTTATAGTATAGAGAAACAACATATTTTTCCTAAGGATTTTTATTTATTTATTTGATATATAGAGAGAGACAATGAGAGAGGAAACACAAGTAGGGGAAGGGGGAGAGGGAGAAGTAGGCTTCCCACTGAGCAGGAGCTCGATGAAGGGCTCAATCCCAGGACTCTGGGATCATGACTGAGCTGAAGGCAGACGCTTAACGAATGAGCCACCCAGGCACCCCCAAAATTTAGTTTTCTACACTAATCTTGTATCCTAAAGCCTTGCTGAACTCATTTATTAGCTCTAATATTGTGTGTGTGTCTCTGTGTGTGTGTGATAAAGAGATAGTATCCAAAATACATAAAGAACTTATAAAATTGAACACCCAAAAACCAAATAATCCAGTTTAAAAAAATGGGCAGAAGATATGAATAGACATGTTTCCATGGAAGACATACCGATGGCTAACAGACATATGAAAAGATGCCCAATATCACTCATCATCATGGAAATACAAATCCTTTGGATTTCTATGTACAATATCATACAATCTGCAAATAGAGATCATCTGATTTCTTCTTTTCAAATCTGGATGTCTTCTATGTCTTTTTCTTTCCTAACTTCCTTGGATAAAATGTACAATGTTGAAAAGAAGTTCCAAGAGCAAACATTATTTTCTTATTTCTGTTCCTAGAGGGAAGCTCTCCACCTTTTAGCAGTACGTATGACATCATCTGTGGGTTTGTGTAGATGCGCTTTCTCAGGTTGAGGAAGTTTCCATCTATTCCTAATCTGTTGAATGTTTTTAAGATGAAACAATGTTGCGTTTTATCAAATGCTTTCTCTATGTAGATGATCAAGCAGATTTTGATCTTTAGTCTATTACTATAGTTATCACAGTGATCTGTTTTTGTAACTGAACCAACTTTGCACTCCTGGAACAAATCCACTAGATCATAATGTATGATCTTCCTCATATGTTGCTAGGTGCAGATTTTGAGTATTTTGATGAAGATTTTTTATGCCTATATACATATAGATATGGATCTGTAGTTTGCTCATGTAATCTTTGTCTGGTTTGGGGATCAGGGAAATATTGGCCTCTCAGAATAGTTGGAAAGTGTTCCCTCTTCCTCTGTGTTTTGGGAAAGTTTGTGAAGGGTTCAGTTCATATTTATTCTTTTAAAGTTTATTACATTTCACCAGTAAAGGCAAGTGCACCTAAAGTTTTCATTGTGGGAAGTTTTTTTGATTATTCATTAAATCCCTTTATTTTTTATAGATCTATTCAGATTTTCTATTCCTTCCTGAGTTAATTTTGGCATTTTTTGTGTGTTTAGAAACTTGTTTGTTGCTTCTAGGTTATCCAATTTGTTGGCATAAAATTGTTTATAGTTTTTTTTTGTTTTGTTTTGTTTTGTTTTAAACAATGGTGATGTTTATGTAACTCAGCATCACACTTTTTTTTTTAAGATTTTATTTATTTATTTGACAGAAATCACAAGTAGGCAGAGAGGCAGGCAGAGAGAGAGGGAGGAGGAAGCAGGCTCCCTGCTGAGCAGAGAGCCCGATGTGGGGCTCGATCCCAGGACCCTGGGATCATGACCTGAGCTGAAGGCAGAAGCTTTAACCCGCTGAGCCACCCAGGTGCCCCAAAATTGTTTATAGTTTGATGCTTTATATTCCTGTAAAGTCAGTAGCAATGTCCACATTTTTATTTTTGATTTAGTAATTTGGGGATTTTCTCTTTTTCTCTTGGTCAGTCTAGTTAAAATTTGCCAATTTTGTTGATTTTTCAAAACACCAACTTTTGTTTCACTGATTCTACTGTTTTTATAGCCTATTTTATTTATCCCCACTCTAATCTTTATTGTTTATTTCTTTCTGCTTGTTTGAGGATTAGTTTGCTCTTCTTTTCCCAGTTCCTTAAGGTTGACTTACTGATCTACTGACTCTTTGCCAAAACAGGCATCTTCATTTATAAATTTCCCTCTAAGTACTGCTTTCATTCTATCACATGCTATGTGTTTTTCATTCATTTTAAAATATATTCCAATTTCCCTGTGATTTCTCTTTGATTCATGGGTTATATAGGAGTGTGTTTAATTTCCACAAATTTCTGGATCTCCTAAATTTCCTTATTATTTCTAATTCTATTACATAGTGACCAAAGAAAATGCTCTGCATGGTAACAAGTGTTTCATATTCATTGAGACTTGTCTGGTGGCTTAAACTATGGTTTAAACTACCCTAAAGAATGTTCCATGTGCACTTGAAAAGAATGTGTTTGTGGTTGCTGTTGGGTGAAGTATTCCATAGCTGGCTCGCTCGCTCTTTCTTTCTTTCTTTCTTTCTTTCTTTCTTTTTTTTCTTTTTTTTAAGATTTTTATTTATTTATTTGACAGAGAGAGATCACAAATAGGCAGAGAGGCAGTCAGAGAGAGAGACAGAAGAGGAAGCAGGCTCCCCGCTGAGCAGAGAGCCCAATGTGGGGCTCAATCCCAGGACCCTGGGATCATGACCTGAGCCAAAGGCAGAGGTTTTAACCCACTGAGCCACCCAGGGGCACTACATAGCTGTCTTTCACATCTAGGTTTTTCATACTATTGTTCAAATCTTCTACTTCTTTTTGATCTACTGTTGTTGTTGTTTTTTTTTTCCTTAATATTGAAGTGGAATGTTAACATCCCCAACTATTTTTGGGTTCTTTTTATAGGTGCATATACATCTATAATTGTATAACTGGCTATGGATGATAATTTTATCATTACAAAATGTTTTTCTTTGTCTCTAGTAACAATTTTTCTCCTAAAGTCAATGTTGTCTGATATTACTATATTACTATAGCCAGCTCCCTTTTGGTTAATTATTGCATGATATTTTTTTCCATATTTTTAGATCTATTTGTGTCTTTAAGTCTAGCATGTGTCTATTGTAGGCTGCATGTGGTTGTATAATGGCTTGTTTTATTTTTTACCTTCTTCCAATCTTTGCCTTTTAACTGGAGTATTTCATTTATTTATATCTAATATACTTACTAAAAAGGTGAGAATTTTGTCTGACATTTTGCTATTTGTTTTCTGTCCTTCTTATGTCTTTGTTATTCCCCTGTTCTACCAGTATTACCATCTTTTGTATTAAATAAATGTCGTTTAGTACACTGTTATAATCCCTTTGCCATTTACCTTGCTGTATTTTTTTTAGTTTTCTTAGTGGTTTCCTGGGGATTGCAACTGACATTTTAAGATTTAAAAATTTAATTTGCATTAATGCAAATTGATTTCAATTCTACCCAAAATTTTGCTTCTATACAGAGTGTCATTTCCTCTCTTTCTCTTTTGTGTGCTTATTGTCATATAAAGTGCATTTTTGCACATTATATGTCCATCAGATAGGAGAGGGAAAAAAGTACAAATTGAAAAAACATTTTAACACTGTGTTTTGTTTTTACGTATAAGTAACCTTTATCAGTACCTTTTAGTTCTTCATTTGTGATTCGAGTTACTATTTCATTTCCTTTCATTTCACATTGAAGGACTCCTTTTAATATTTCTTGTAGGTAGGTCTGCTAGCAACAAATTATCTCAGTTATTTTTTTAGTATCTAAATGACTCCTTCATTTTTGATGGATAGTTTTGCTACGTATGGAATTCTTGGTTGACGATCCTTTTTTGGCCCTTAGAATGTCATCCCACTGCCTTCTGGCCTCCAAAGTTCCATTGAGAAATCATCTTTTAACCATAACAAGCATCTGTTAGCATCTGTTTTATGTATGAGTTGTTTCTCTCTTGCTGCATTCCTTGTGCTCTTTGCCTTTGACTTCAATGGCTTAACTATATATCTCAGTATTGATATCTTGAAATTGATCCCCAGTGGATTTTGTTGAGCTTCTTGGATGTGTAGATTTATGTTTTTTATAAAATAAAATAAAAATAAAATAAAAATATTCTCTTTGTATGTTGAGGGGGATGACTCAGTACTTACCCTGGTAGTTTACAATGCCACTCTTGCCTTCACTTCCTCTTTGCTTCAGGCTCAAGACTAGTGAAAAGTGAGAGCTTTGGACTTTCTCAGATCTTTTCTGAGTGTGCACACAGTCCTTACAAATGCATGTAGCTTTCCATATTCCCAGGAATATACCAAGGCTTTTCAGAGCCCTCACAGACATTTCATTTTCCAGGTTTTCCTTTCCAGGTTTTTGGGTAACCTATTGTTTGCCCCAATTTTTATCCATGACCTCAGGCAACCATAACATTAAATATTTGTATGTGATTATTTTTGACAAATACACAAAGGAAATGCTGTTTGTAATGAACAAATTCTGAGTCAGGTCAAATAAAAACATCCCTGTCAGTGAGGTCTTCCAGAGAACACCAAGTGGATTATATAATGACAATTCTCTGAGAATGAGGCTTAGAAAAAGCTCCAGCATTCCCATTATGCCCCCCACCAGTGGCTACCAAGCTTCTGGTTTTCACTATTATCACAGGATCTTGAAACTCAAGGTTACCCTGGTGCTGGAAATAGCAGGATGGAAATAGGACAAGTAAAACCACAAACTTGTTCTTCTCATGGATATTCAAAGTTTTGTTTTAAAATAGTCTCCCAGAATGCTTCAAGCCTTACGTTAATTTTCAGAGTTCTGAAGAACTTAATTCTGACAGTTTTGGCCAGTGTTCTCATTGCTTTAATGGAGGAAAGGATTACTGAATGTTCTGACTATATTAATGTTACCTTCTCTAGTAGCTTCTTAAAGATTTTTTATTTATTTATTTGACAGATGGAGATCACAAGTAGGCAGAGAAGCAGGCAGAGAAAGAGGAAGAAGCAGGCTCCCCACTGAGCTGAGAGCCCAATATGGGGCTTGATCCCAGGACCCTGGGATCATGACCTGAGCCAAAGGCAGAGGCTTCAACCCACTGAGCCACATAGGCACCCCTTCTTCTCTAGTAGCTTCTTAGACTGCCAGCTTTGTCTCTCTCAAACCATCCCACATATAGATGGCAGATTAATCCTTCTAAAGCTCAGCTTGGACCATATTATCATTGGAGAAACTTTGATGGTTTACATATCTACTATCCTTGATCTCATATACATGGCAGTCCACATTATGTTGCAGCCACTTCTCCTTAACCTTGGCTGCCATAATTTCCCTCACATCTTTCCAAATCTCTAACCCAATGCACTACCCATTCTAGAGTTTCTCACCTTTGTGGCCTTTCTCTTTCATCAGGAGAATGCCAGCTGTTAGATGGGATTTGTTTCAAAGGACCAGCAGCTCACATATTTTATGTGTGGAAAGATTGGTTGGCTAATGGGCCAGAGTCTGAGGTATATGGGGAGGCATGCTCATCTGAGCTCTTTGGGAGGTCAGCTGCCTTTTCCGATATATCTTTGCTGAGTCTACAGAGTTAGGCTCTGCTGATTCACCATTTGTGAGATCAAGTGTGATTAACATCAACAAGACACTTTCTACTTAGATTTTGTGAAATGTCAGTGTCCCTAAGAAAAGTCTACAAAATGGAAAAACCTACAGTTCTTCTCCACTGTTTGTTTCATTCCTATAAGTCTCTTTTAACCACTCAGGGGGGAAATAACACAAAAAAACAAAACAGAACACAACACTTCACTCTTGACACTTCTGATCACCAAATATGTGGAGACGTTTCCTCCACAACAAACAATTCTCTGTGACACCAGCTGAGTATCCTACAATTTGACTCAATTCTAACACTATCTATCTGTAAATAGTGTCAGATCCTGCAGGTAAGGGCTCAGTCCCACTACCCCCATCCCTGATTCAGAGGCCAGTCACAATCCCAGGTTGTTACCTGGGCTTCTGACCAACAAGCTACAGATTGGAGATTCCAATGACCTCTTCCTGGATTTTGATTAATTTGCTAGCATGGCTCACAAAACAGAGAAACATTTTACTTACTAGATCACCAGCTTACTATAAAAGGATATAACTCAAGAATAGCCAGATAGAAGAGAGGTCTAGGGCAAGGTCTGAGGAAAAGACCTGGGGTATTCATGTCCTCCTCTCTAGATACGTTACTCTCCCCACACTTCCATGTATTTACCAATCCAGAAGATCTCCAGATAATTCACAGTTGAGGTTTTAATGGAGGCTATATTACATAAGCATGTTTGATTAACTCATTGGCCATTGGTGATTGATTTCAATCTCCAGCCCCTCTCCCCTCCCCAGACTTCAGGGAGTGTGACTCTAATCACATGGCTGGTTCCCCTGGCAACCAGTCCTTAAATGCTTCCCAAAAGTCACCTCATTAATGTAACAAAGTCACCTTTTATCATTTTCAGCACTTAGGAAATCCCAAAGGTTTTAGGGCTTCTGTGCCAGAAATGGGTTAAAAGATAATTATATATTTGTTGTTACATATCACAATTTTACATCACAAAATTATGCTATATATAATAGTATATAGTACATACCAAATATAATAATGTAGTATATAGTACATATATAGTAATATATGGAAAAATATAGTATACTATAAATATATATAGTATGATAAAAGTATATATAAATATATTTACTATACTACAGTATAAATATATTTATTTATACTATAAATATATATATAAGTATATAGTAAATATAGTAACATAACATATATATAATAGTATATGGTAAATATCTAGTATAAAATTATAACACTAAATTTCATAAAAATTACGTGAGTGTAAGGAGTGGATATAGCCAATCTCCAACCACTTTTTATGGTAGGCTCTGTGCTTGTTCTTTGAGTTGTCTAAAAATAGTACGCAGTTTGATGTTTGACTTTGAGGAGTTTACAACCATACCAGATTAATAGACCTAAGAATGTGACTAAATGCCAGAAAAGAAATTAGCAGTGTGTAATATGTTAGTATCTTACTACAGCCAAAGGAGAGTGATGTCAGGGCACTCTCCTGTGGATGAGGGATTTGAGTAAGGTTTTACAGGGTTTGGGGAGATAGAGAAGAGGAAGGATTCCGAGAATAGGAAGTAAGAGTGTATAGGAGGAGTTCAAAATCTGAAAAAAAAAAAAAAAAAAAGAGGACTTTTGATTTAATTACAACACAATTTAAAAGAAAGTGGTTGTGATTCCCAATGACAAAGGTTCTTAACCTCAGCGTTATTGATATCTGGGGCCTAATCATTCTGTGGGAAGGGAGGATGTTGCATGCACCGCGGGATATTTAGCACCTTTTCTGGCCTCTCCCCACTCAATGACGCTAGCAGTGCCCCCTGCCCCAAGCAGTGTGAAGGCCAGAAATGTCTCCAGACATTTTTAAACATCCCCATTTGGAGCGGGGAGCAAAAATCACCTCTGGTTGAAAATCACTGCCAGAACTCAGTGGCTTTAAACAAAAAGTTATTATCATCTGTCATAATTCTGTGCATTGGCTGGACTCAGTAGGGCCACCCATACTAAGTCCTTAGCAGAAAGCTAAAGAAATTAAGTGTAAATGCCAAATTTAGAAAACATGGAGCAGAACTGCTTTCAGGATTGGAGAGCAAAACATTTGAAGCCAGGGGTGGTGGGCTGAGGAGAATCAAACAATTTGAATGTAAGCAAATGGCTGTGGAGGTTCTAGCACATTCTGTGAGCACCTCTGGATGGATGGTAGCCAGAGTAAATAGACTGACAGGTCTATCAGTCATATGGATAGACTTGGTTGGCTTAATGATGAAGGTAGACATTTACTTGCTTCCCCAAACGCCAAGAGATGCAAGAAAGGACCTCATTAATCTGAGTTGGGACTCCTCAACTATTATTATATTTTGCAACAAAAAGCATCCTGAACACATATCTGCTGTGATATTTTAATGCTTTCACCTGCAACTTTCATTCGGCTGCTATACCTCTCCAGTTACACATTAAATGTTTGTAATAGAAATGTTTTAATTTTTCTCTTTGGGTTTTAGAAAAACCAAGATGAATTCAGTTGAATTTCCATGATTTAGCCTGCCTTCTTATGTCCACATAAAGGTAACATAGCATATAACTTATGCCTATAGGCCAGACTTGTTCTCAGGAGACATCACATACTTTTTCTCATTCAATCTTCACAAGAATTCTTTGATATATGCATGGCATCTCTTTTATGAGACTATGTGTTGATAGGTATCTTATTTATTGCTTTGTAAACTCAACGTTGAACTTATCATTGCCTTGCATACCAAGTAATAAGTGAGGAAATGGGACTCGGAGTTCAGTCGTTGGATGGTAAACTGAAAAGGACAACATCCATGGAAAGACATGGCAGAAAGTTAAATTCATATTGTCAAGTACTGTATGATTCCAATGGTATGACATTCTGGAAAAGGCAAAACTAGGGAGAAATAAAACACATCAGTACTTGCCGGGAGTACAGGTTTGGGGAGGGATGAGGAGGCAAAACACAAAAGATTTTTAAGGTAGTGAAAATACTCTGTATTTTACTATAATGATGGATATATGTTATTATATTTTTGTCCAAACCCACAAAATGTACAACACTAAAGGTGAATCATAATGCAAACTACAGCTGGGCAGTTATGATGAGTCAATGTAGGTTCATCACCTGTAAAAAATGCACTGCTCTGATCAGGATGTTGACAGTGGAAGAGGTTATGGATGTGTGGGGGTAGTGGGAATATGGGAAATCTTTGTACCTTCCTCTTAATTTTGCTATGAACTTGATGTGCTCTAAAAATAAAGGGTTTGGGGAGGTTTGGGGAGGGTTATATTTTATTTGTTAGTTTTGTTTTCATTTTGTCTTTTAAAGAACAGTGTATGGGAGGTAGAGAGTCATGGATTTTCATTGTAGGGTGAGCTGAAAAACAATTTGAAGAGGCATGACTTTATGAAAGATACTCCACCCTGTGAATCTAATTTTTCTTGTTTATAAAAAGGAGGATATCCTTATTTGTGAAGGGCGCAGGGTCTATTTCAGTCATGCCTGCTGCATAGAAGATATCTGAAAACTATTACTTAAAGGAATGAACCAAATGAATGATTGTACTAGATGACCTCTTTTGCCCTTGGAAACTCAAACACTCAAAGATCACGGGAATTCATGGTTGGCACAACCAGCCAGTATCCTGATTTCTTCACTTGTGTTAGAGATCGCAACTATACATTCTTTCTCAAGGAATTTACTAGGGCAATTAGATACTCTCTTCAGCAGCATCAAGGTCTTCATTTTTACTGGAGTCTCATAAGCAAACACACATGCTTTACTATCTCCTACCCTAAACCCAACAACAACAATAAAAAAAAGACAAAAAAGTGGGGCACCTGGGTGGCTCAGTGGGTTAAAGCCCCTGCCTTCGGTTCGGGTCATGATCCGGGGTACTGGGATCAAGCCCCACATGGGGCTCTCTGCTCAGCGGGGAGTCTGCTTCCCTTCCTCTCTCTCTGCCTGCCTCTTTGCCTACTTGTGATCTCTGTCAAAAAAAAAAAAAAAAGACAAAAAAGAAAAATTTGACTTCAGTTCCTGTGTATCTACAGCCTGTGTTTCTTCTGTCCATTCACAGAAAAGCTTCTCCAGTCACTCTCCTGCTGCCTGTAACCCATTCTCATCAAACCTTTCTCACAACAACCTCCATTTAGAAAATTCAAAAGTCACTCCCCAAACCTTATTTTTCTGGACTGTAATATCTGGCGAGTAGACCACTGCTTTATTTGGCAACATCTCTATTTCTTGGATTCTGAAACAACACATGGTATTCTAGTTTCTCCCTTCCTCACTGGCTACTTTGTCCACTTCATGTCCTTGGATTGAACTCTAAGGATCAGGGTCTTCAAGCTTTGTCAAAGCCATCAGTTGCTCCCTATCTACACTCTCTTCCAAGATGAGTTTATCCCATCCAGTGGTTTGATTTCTTGTAATTACCAAGCTTATATCTCCACGTGTAAGTTCTCCAACTGAGCCCCAAGATTTTTTAGACCCAGTTGCATATTTGATAATATGAATAGATGTTGAATAAGTACCCCAAGATTCAGATGAACAAGTTAGAACACCAGAATTTTTTCACTCAGATATATTTTTCTCCAACTCTTCCCCATCTAGTTGATCAATTTAGAAATTAGGGATTCATTCATGAGTTCTCTTCACTCACCCCCTACTGTGAAGCTACCAGGAAGACTCATTCTTTTTATAAGCTTATATAAATATTTTTAAATGAGTGGAAATGAACGTTCTCTTTCTACTTTTTCATTCTAAGGTAAGTTAGTACAATTTATAGCAATTGAAATCTGTAATTTACTATGTTCAACTGAGAGTTGGTAAGGAACATATCCACCATAAAAAACATATCCTACAGAGTTTCATGATGCCAGCTATCTACATGAAAAGTCAACACCCAAAATAAATGAAATAGACACTACAAAGACAATAGAAAAAAAAATCAACAAAGCCAAGAATTGACTTTTCTGAAAAGACAAAATACAAATCTTTCACTAGACCAACAATGATAAAAAGAGGAAGTACTCAAATATAATTATAAATGAGGAGGATATATTACAATTGCAACCACAGAAATACAAAGGATCATAAGAAACTATTATAAACAATTATACGCCAAAAAATAGATTATCTAAAAAAATGGATAAATTCCTAGGAACATACAATCTACTAAGACTAAACCATGATGAAATAGGGAGTATAAACAGATCAGTAACGACTAAGGAGATCAAAGCAGTAATAAAAAGCCTCCCAACAAAGAGAAATTCAGGATGCAATGGTTTCATGGGTGAATTCTACTGAACACTCACAGAAGAATTCATGTCACTCCTTCTCAAATTCTTCCAAAAAAATTAAAGAGGAGGGAACACTTGCAAACCAAAAAAATTAAAGAGGAGGGAACACTTGCAAACTCCTTTTATGAAGCCAAAATTACCCTGATTCCAAACCCAGATACTACAAGAAAACTATAGACCATTATCCTTATTAATATAGATGTAAAAATCCTCAACAAAATTTTAGCAAAGCAAATTCAACAGCATATTAAAAGGATCGTGAACTGTGATCAAGTTGGTTTTATCCTTGGGATGCAAGGATTATTCAACATATGGAAATCAGTACATGTGATACACACATTAATAGAATAGAATATTAAAAAATATGTTCTCGATAGATACAGAAAAAACATTTGACAAAATTCACTCTTCTTTTTTAAGAAAAGCTCTCAACAGATTTCTCATAGAAGGAACATACCATAATATACTAAAGGCCATATATGGAAAACTCACTATTAACATGCTCATCAATGAGAAACTGAAAGCTTTTCCTCTAAAAATCAGAAATAGGACAAGGATGCCCATCCTCACCACTCCTATTCAACATTGTTCCAGACCTAGCCAGAATAATTAGGTAACAAAGTGAAATAAAAGGCATCCAAATTGGAAAAGAAGAATCAAAATCGTCTCTGTTTGCAGATGACACAATCACATATATAGAAAACCCTGAAGACTCCACCTGAACTCACTGTTAGAACTAATCAACAAATTCAGTAAAGTTGCAGATGCAAAATTAACATACAAAAAGCAGTTGTATTTTTACACACTCACAACAAATTATCTGATAGAAAAAAGATAAGAAAATAATCCTATTTACCATTACTTCAAAAACAATAAGATATTTAGGAATAAACTTAGTCAAGGAAGAGAAATATCTGTACGTTGAAAACTATAGGACATTCATGAAATTCGCCGAAGGAAAACAAATATGTAGAAAGGTGTCTTGTGTTCATGGATAAGAAAAATTAGTATCGTCAAAACGCTCATACTACCCAAATCAACCTGTAGATTTCATTTCCTTGAAGTCTGCATTCCAGGTCAGTTGTAATGAAGGTAACTTAGGTATTCCAAAATATCGAAGATGCTCTATTTTACCAATGTTTACTAATACCAACACCAATAGGACACTCAGTCCTGTTATTCCTGGATTTTTATAAATAACACCTCTATTTAATCCACTGTTAACCAAATGATTGATTTGGTGAATATAATGAAGCCACAGGCCGTCATTTGCATAGCAAATTCCTTGAGGGCAAGTGCAATGTCCATCATCTGAGTGCCTAGGGTTAGAGCAAGAGTCAACAACAATGTGATAAGGAATAGAGCCGAGCACATTCCATCAGACTCTTTGGGTTTTGACTTCTTTCTTCCAGCTTGTGCTCCGTTTTTAATGACAGCCACACATTTCTATAGGTAATGACTCCTTTTCTAATTACAGCTCTGAGTGAGGGCAATCCTGATTCTCCGCACCTTCTCTTGCTCCTAACCTAACCCTGGGCATAGAAGGAATTTCCACAATAAACACAAAATGAGGGTGATGACAAGGAGGCGATGGCTCTGAACACAATCACAGAAGGGAGTCAACGTGGCTTCTTTCCTGACACAGCTGTCAGATCCTGATGACTTCTGTCACTGGGCTGGGAAAGGGTGTTCAATACATTTGAAACGAAGTCAGAGTCCTGCCACTAGTAATTGGATCCCATCGATTTTTAATGAGTATAATTGTCTCAAGGGTGAGTAAAGATCCTTTTTTTTTCTTCCCCCAATAGGTAATGTTCCTTTGGTGGCCAACACTGGGAAGAGCCAAAGGGTTAACCGGAAACTGGTGCTGGGCTAGTTAGCCACAAATTGAAAGGTAGCAGAGTTAAGGACAAGGGAGAGAGAGGAAGCTCTGGCAGCCAGGGTGACTCATCCTGGCAAACAATTTATTTGCTTCGAAGCTTGTTGCAAAGGGCAATAATTGTTTTAAATAGAAAAGGTGTTGAATGATAATTGGGAGTAATTGAAACTCACCAAAATATTGAATAAAACATTAGATATTTTAACCGCTGTTATCTTTATAATTATCTTCTGGAGTAACAGTGGCACAGCCCCCATGAACGGCTGTGAGCCTCCCCCAAACCCCAAGTCTCTGCCAATCATATCTGCCAAGACTTTCCTAGCAAGAGCCCTGGTTAAGGACATGCCAGGTCCAACTGGCTGTGTGTGCGCAGCCCCACTGCGCAAGGACGAGCAGAGAGTTTCCAAAACAGTGAGCTTTGTAAATGCGACAAGGAAGGGCACCAGGCTGGGTGTCTTGCAATGGCTCCATGGGCCCGGAGCAATATTTCCACAAGCCATTATGATGTTGCTCAGCATGCCATCTCTCCGAGCACAGCCTGGGCAGGGGCTATTAACTGTTATTTTCCAGCTGTCACCCTCGCCGTGTCTGCTGTCACATCGTTTGTCGGACAGATTCCGGCTTTGTGGCACACCCCCTCCTTCCTCTCCTCACCCTGTACCCATTGACAGGCCCTTCTTGTATTCCATCTGCCTATGACACCAAAATGACAGGCAGAGGGAGGAGGGTGGGAGGCATAGGTGGCCGAGACTAGAAAATGTGACTGAGTCTAGCAGATGGGGAGGACAGTCACAGATGACACAAAGATGGCAATGGTGGAGCACGCAGAGGAAGCGTACTTTATGGCTCCTCACTAGATCACTAGATCGTGAGGATTGATGGCAGGCCTTGTGTCCCATTATTGCCTCTCAGTGTCCCCAGGACCTAGCCCAGTGTCCACTCAATCAGTGAATAATACCAGCTCATTGAAGAAACCAAATATAAGTCTATAGAGCCCAGTGTTGTGGTCGACAGCAAGGGCCCAGGAGTTAGACAGAGCTGGGTTCAAATACTGCCTCCACTTGTGCCCTCGATGTCATAGTAAGACCATCTGAATAAACATGAACAGGTACTTGGCTGCTGTCTCTCTTATTTTCACCATCTGTAAAGTAGGAGTAAGCATGGTCCCCAACTCACAGATGAGATAAAGCAGGTAACTCACAGAGCACAGAGCCTAGCACACAATGCACCATTGAGAACCCAAGAGTCGTTGAACACATCAAAAACTAATGATGTACTATATGTTGGCTACTTGAACATTGAAAAAAAAGAACACAAGAAGATAGCCACCATCTTATATGGCCATGGTAGATTCCCAAAAGACAAAGATGATGGTCCAAGTGTTTCTTTTCACGACACATTTAGTGCTGAGCTGTACACTGTCTTTGTTACTACTTCAGTGAACTTTTCAAATAGTTCTCTACCCGGAGTGAGTGGGGCTGGTCAAGGGAAACACTGAGAATCTCCCTGTGTTTTTTGCTTGAGGCTCAGACTGTATAAAGCTCAAGAGCCAGTTTCCAGGCACCCCTCCCTGAAGTCCTCAGTATGGCTGTCGCCCTGTAGACATAACCTCTCCAAAGGTGAGAGAAGGAAATAAGCAAGAACAAAGGCAAAGAGGTTTGCTTCCTTAAAGTTTGTGACTCTCAGCCTTACCACCATGAAGGCCTCCTTCACACCCATAGGATCTGGCCCAGGAGCCACGCTGCCCTGCATGCCAGCTTTGCAAGAGAGACACGGCGCCTTATTATTTCTTCCTTTAACTAAAAGCCCTAGACCTCATGATCATGACCTAATGGTGTGATCCTGAGGAATCTATTTTGTCTTGGCCCCCTGAGAGTATTGTCCTCCCAAAAGAGTGGACAGAGGGATGCTGGAAGGTTAATGAGTGCATGAGACGGGGATAAGGAAGCCAAAAGGGGTTTGGTTGCAATCTGATGTCAGGAAGACCTTGGAAGGCTATCCAAACTGAGCTGTTGTAGAAAGTTGATTTAGAGAGACAGCTGGATCAGATGGCCGGCCGACCATAAAAAGTCTAAAACGTAATGGGAAAGGGTAAGATATTCTGAACTGCCCACAAAGTCACGGTCAAAATATGAAGCCTTGATTACAGATACAGCACATGCATGAGGGCCAGCACTGGGTCGGTTCAGACATGATCCAGATGTGGTCCAGATGTGGCCAGAAGGCTGCTAATTTTGTGGGCCTGTGGCCTGTACCCTGAGGCTCTATCAGATGCACTAAGAAACAGAGTCATGTTGGAAGGATGCTCTTAACATAATCTTACATGAACCTAAAGAAAGTTCTGGATTCTGCACCCCTAAAGAGATCATCTCCCTAAAAAGAAGTACTGCTATCAGTGGAAGAAACATAAAAGACAGTGACAAATAGCCCAAAAGGAAAGTATGACTGTTCACATTCCAGCTTTCAGTGCCTTCTACAATATACAGTAGAAAGTGAAAAATCTTGTCTCCATCTCTCCTTTGCATGCTCATGCTCTCTTTCTCCAACAAAGAGATTTATGGAGTCAGTGTAATTCTTAGAGTCCTTTCAGAATGGACAGCCCTTGAGTGCAAACCTCCTCATTAGCGAGTGACAAGTATGTGGTGAAGAGAAGAATAAGATTCTCCCTTCAGTCCACTTCTCCTCCCTGTCCAACCTTCCTTTATGGCGCCTCTTGAATAAAAATTAGAGGCACCGTCTGCTGCCCAGACTGAGTGTGGCAGGAGCTCTGGACTCCAGGGAGATTTTCATGCTCTGAGCAGGCTGAGGGAAACCCTTTCTGGGCACAGGAGATGAAGAGTATTGGGAAACCCCCTGATTAGGGCAGCTCAGGTATAAGTCAGGGAGGAAAGCAATCATAGGGAAAGCATATGACTACATAGGGCAGCATATGACTACAAGGTTGGTTGAGACTATAGGATATCACTTAATCTAATTTACAGAAGAAAAGTGTGTAGCTTTTACTTGTTTCTCACTAAATTCCACTGAACAGCTAATACTAGCTCATATATAAGAAGAAAGGGTCTCATACCTGCCTTTGTGGTTAGCTTCCTCCTATGGGCTCTGCTTGCTGTCCCAAGATGTTAAACATGGGCTGGAATCCATAACAACCACCCAAAGGCTCTGAATGGGCAGGGCTCAGCCTGGCTCCCTCTACAGGGCTCCAATCAGGCCCCATGTCATGCTCATTTCAAGCTGTTTACAATGAAAGACAAATGAAAATTAAGTATGCTTTCTCCCCAGATCCCTGTCATCCAGATATAGTCTCTGTAAACTTCAACAACCAGCTCAGCAAATGGCAGAAAATCAGGAAGTCTTGCAAGAAGCCACCTGAGGGAGGGGAAGGAACATTTCCTGGAGAGCAATTAGGGTGTTTGGGACTCAGCAAAAGGAGAACTCTCAAGGTCAGGAAGTTTGACTTTTCTTCCTCTGAGACATTCCCAAGTACATCACAGCTGGGGAGACCCCTCTGGGCTTTGGCTTGTTCTGCCATTTACCACACTGTCATCTTGGAAGATGAGGAGTATCCCACACACATGGTGCCTTTAAAGTTCTTGAACGAGGGGCACCTGGGTGGCTCAGTGGGTTAAACCTCTGCCTTCAGCTCAGGTCATGGTCTCAGGGTCCTGGGATCAAGCCCCGCATCAGGCTCTCTGCTCAGTGGGGAGCCTGCTTTCCCCTCTCTCTCTGTCTGTCTCTCTGCCTACTTGTGATCTCTCTCTCTCTGTGTCAAATAAATAAATAAAATCTTTAAAAAAAAATAAAGTTCTTGAAGGAGATTCAACTTGGAGAAGAACTTAGCCAGAAGTCAGGACAGTACCAGTGGGTGAATCATGCTGGGAAGGGTTTGGCCTATGTTGAAGTGACATTGTTGCCCCCCAAAGGGTTGACCCAGTGGCCATAATTTAAATGTAGGCCAGTATTTCTTGGGATCAGAGTACAAGAAAAACTCTTTTGACTCTATCAAGTCTCCCTCCGATGGAGAGCACTGGTGTGTGGAACCAGTCCCTGGGAAGAAGGTGGAATCTTTCTCGTAAAGATCTTCTGGGCGGGGAGGATCAACTCTCCCAAAATTGGCTCCTCAGATTTGAAGAAAGAATACATAGGAGAGTGCAGCACACAGAGAGAAGAAATAGGACTCCAAAAATAATATTACCAGACAGAGAGAGTCTAGCCTAGAGATCCGAGTTCAGGGCAAGTTACTCAGAATATGTGAGGTGGGCTTTAGTGGGCAGTTGGTGACTTTTGCTGAAACTTATCAGTGCACCCCCATGCTTTGGAACCAACGTTTCAACATGGGATCATGTCTGAAAAGGAAGTGAATGGGGAGGGGGGTTCCCAGACACATGAACCATCTATGCAGGGACTGGGGGCAGGGGAGAGGCAGATGAGAGCTGGGTTCAACCCCAGCACTGAGACATCCAGAAACAACGAGAGTGGCAAAGCCATGGCCAGGAGAGCCCCCATTCAGGGCTGGAACTCAGAGGACTCTCCTACTGTGGGAAGTACAAGCCTGAGCTTTTGGGGAGGGAGACACCCAAGACTTCCCATGAATGTGACGCATTGTCCTGGAGCCAAGATATTTTTAAAAATCATGCAATGATTTAAACTTTTCAAAATGTTAACACAATTGTGCCAATAGGTAAGTATTAGCATATCGCTGGCTCTGCCCAGGATCCACCCCATAGCTGGCAGGACCTAGTGCAGAAGGGAAATGGGGGGCCCACTGTTCAAAAATTATTAAGCAGAGCATTAAACTCAACACAGGACCCTTCTGAACTTCTAAGTGCAGCCAAATCTGGCTTTTCCCAAGTCCCAGCTCCCATTCTAAATGCTTCACATGTATTAATAAAATGAACCAAAACAGCCCTACCAAGGTGAGAGCTATTATTGTCTCCAAATGATAAAGAAACCATTCTCAGAGAGGTTAAGGTAGGAACCCGAGGGATGTCAGGCTCCCACAACGTGTTCTCCCAGAGTGGCATAGCCATTCCTGACCCCAGGGCCATGTTACCTTTCCATGACTGAACATCACCCAAGATATCATACCCTTGAGAGAAGGAGCTTCCTGACCCTGGAGGCATCCAAACCGAAGCTAATACACCAGTCTTGGGAATCCAAAGGAGGTGATGCAATTTCTGGGAATGGAGCAAGGTGAGGAGAAATGGAGTCTTTACTGACTGAAGGACGGCAACCGCTCAAAATTTTACATAAGAATCCTGTGATGAGTATGGAAAATACACACCCTTGGTACCCGGAGTCTGAATTTGCAGTATCCACAGATTTTGATAGAGTTTGCTAACAGGTCAGTCTCAGAGAAATAATCACCTCTATGAGAGGTCATTTTCAATTTCCCTTCCAAGGGGAAGTTCTTCATTTTGTATTAATTCTGTGAAATGATCGCATGTTGAGAACACCACTGCTCTTCCTCGCTCTCTCCCTCCTGTTTATCCCTTCCTCTTCTTCTTTTTCCACATTACATAAGCTGTTCCCACCGCCAAGCAGACAGCCTGCCCCTGCAGCTCACTATCATCTTGTACTTTGCCACCTTTCCTGGGCTTGGCTCATCTTTTTTTTTTTTTTTTTTTAATTTTTTAAAAAGATTTATTTATTTATTTATTTATTTACTTGTCAGAGAGAGAGTACACGCACTAGCAGGCAGAGAGGCAGGCAGAGGCGGAGAGAGAAGCAGGCTCCCTGCGGAGCAAGAAGCCCGATGTGGGACTCAATCCCAGGACCCTGGGATTATGCATGACCTGAGCTGAAGGCAGTGGCTTAACCTACTGAGCCACCCAGACGTCCCTTGTCCTCATCTTTTTGCCAAAACTTGTGCCTCCCCTTCCTCAATATTCCTTCTCAGGTATCTAGGGATTTATTAATTCCCTCTTGAACTTGAGCAAGTTACTTTCCTTGTCCATTTCTGCCTCCCGGTCCATACGATAATGGACTCGATCACGTCCATAATACCCTCCAGCCCTAATGAGAAATGTCATTAACGTGGATGTCTGGGAGTAATGTCACTGCAGTCACCTCCACTGGGCCACTCGATTCCCTGACACTCAGAATAAGATTCTCCCTCTAGGTTGGAACCTCACTGCGACAAGACTCACGCGTTGAGTCTTTTTACGTGGAACCTCTTTCCATTTACGTGGAACTACTTTCCAAGAGGCATGCTTGTATTCACCCCGTGACGAGATCGCAAGGTGTTTCCTTATGTAGCAAGCTCCTAGCCTTTTTCTATGTTTCTGTCACTTACAAGTAGTTAGTATATTTAGGAAGTCAGCCATGTGACTCTTTAGAAACCAAGCAAGCATGTCTTCTTTCCTCAGCAAAATCCAAGGGCGTGCAAAGTGGTTGAACTGGTGAGGTTTTCTGAACCCCTCCTAGTTTCTATGCCTTGGAGCAGGTGCCTCAGCAGCATCTGAAACTTTCACTCGAAATGTAGATTCTCAAGCTCCACGGAAGACCTCTGAATCAGACACTGTGCTGGGATCCAGCAACCATGTTTTTCCAGGCCTTCCAGTGATTCTGATGTTTGTAAAGATGGAGAATCACGGATCCGGGAAAACTGGCTAAAAAATGCAGATCATCAGGCCCCAGGAGGAGGTTCTAAGTCAGTTGTTTGGGGGATCAGAGCCTGGGAGTCTGCATTTTGGCATTTTTACCTCATTTTTCTGTGAAGAGGTACCATTTTCCATTTATTTGACACTCGGTATAGGACCAAGCATTTTCGTGGCGTTAAATTCTAATTTTTCTCTTTGGAGAACTGAGGACAGTTTCAGGTGGCTATCTTGTTCTAGTCTCTTGGTTCACTTCTCATTCAATATCTATCTCACTGATATTAGAATTATTTATGGGTGCCCAGTCGCTCTTCCTAAGTCGTGAGCGCCTGGAGGAGAGAGGTAGTGTTTTCATCAGCTTTGCATAAGCCTGGTTGTAGCCAGGCGCTTTTCTTACAAAAGTGACTCAATTAACTAGTTGAATTTCCTGGATATTGTTAGTTAACTCTGGGGGGCAAAATGACCGACTGAACCCTACCTTCTAAGCTTTCCTCCCACTAGTCTGGCTGTGTGAAGTTCCAAGCAGCGAAAGGAAATGACATTCCTTTAGCGAAAGGAAATGTCTATAAACACAAAGTGAAAGGAAAGAGAAAAGGGAATGAGTTTTGCTGGTAATTAAGCTCAGAAATACCCATGCATCAATTATTCAGTTTCTACAAGTCCTCGTTAATACAGGCTTCTCAAGTGCAGACAGTGTAATAATTCAAATGAGCACTGGCCTCAAGTTTATCTCTGCATGTTCGAGGAAAGAAAAATAAAGCGTGTGGGAGAGAGACTCGTGGTGCAAAATTGCTTAAGTGACCAAGGACAGTGAAATGGTGGGCGACACATAACCGAGTACTTAAAATTCCAGCACTGCCCATAAAAGGCAGGAACCACATATAGACGACCCTACCCTAACACTACACCTGTATTTATGCCTCGCATACATCCAAAAGGCTTTAAGACCGTCAAGACCCAGCAAGCTATACTTTATATTCATTTGCCATCGGTTCAAATGGCTACAATTAAAAATAGACTTTTTTTTTTTTTTGCTTTTTTAATGATTTGTATGCCTTTAAAGCAGAGTTCTGTAAGTGAGGCTTTACTGAGGTTTTAAAATACATTGTTGGGGATTTGAACTCCCTAAGTTTAAATTCATCTCATTTTTTTCATTTTGTGGATTATTCATTTAAGTCTAGGTTCTTCTATGAAAACTTTTTTTCTAAAAGATTTTATTTATTTATTTGACAGACGGAGATCACAAGTAGGTAGAGAAACACGCAGAGAGAGAGGAGGAAGCAGGCTCCCCGCTGAGCAGAGAGCCCGATTTGGGGCTTGATCATGACCTGAGCCAAAGCAGAGGTCCCAACCCACCGAGCCACCCAGGTGCCCCTGTGAAAACTTTTTGAAAGGAACAGCCTAGGATCCCCTCCCAACACTGGGTAGGTAAGAAGGATGAAATCTGTTGTTGGTGGATATTTATACCACTTGACAATACTAAGTTTTGGTGGGGACACAGGAAAAGGTAACTGTCATGCCCTTCCATATTGGTACAAGCACTGAGTAGAGAGATTTGACACCAGGAGATGTCGCTTATGGATGCACGTACGTAAGTGGCAGCAACAACAACGAAACACTCTTGAGACAGATCTGTCGAACATCAGCTTCAGGACAATGGGCTCTGCCAGGTGGAGGGGCAGGAGAGTGAAAATGGGAAGAAACAGGCCTCCGTAATATTTGTAAGTCTTTATTAGAAAACCAGTTGCTAAGGGACACCTAGGTAGCTCAGTCAGCTAAGCGGCTGACTTCAGCTCAGGTCATGATCTCTGGGTCCTGGGATCCAGCCCCACTTTGGGCTCCCCACTCATCAAGAAGTCTGCTTCTCCCTCTGCCCCTCTCCCCTGCTTGTGCTCTCTTTTCTTCTCTCTTAAATAAATGAATGAATAAAAATAAAGAATTAATTAAATATTAAATTAAATAAAAAATTGTAGGGATGCCTGTGTGGCTCAGTCGGTTAAGCATCTGACTTCAGCTCAGGGCATGATCCCAGGGTCCCCAACATCAGGCTCCCTGCTCAGTGGGGAACCTGCTTCTCCCTCTGTTTCTGTCTGCCACCCTCCCTGCTGGTACTCTCTGTCTTTCTATCAAATACATAAATAATCTTTTAAATTTTTCTTTAAATTGCTAAAAAGAATTGAAGCAAATAAATAAATAACAGTTACTCTTATTATGTAGCATAGAAAGGAATTCCTTCAACTCTGGGCATGGTTCTGGCTTCCTAATAGGAAACAGACTATGGTCAAGTCAGGTCCCTAAATGAAGCTCACGTGTCCACACTTATAACTGGAGCAAGAGGCCACAGGCTGAGGACACTTTGCAGGACCTCAGGGAGCTGATAACAGATCATCTGCTTCTGGAAGTCTAGAGAGGTAGCCCAGGGTGAAGGCTGAGAGGGAGTGAGAAGGAGTACAAAGTAGGCTAAAAAAGACACTTCCAGGGGCAGCTGGGTGGCTCAGTGGTTAAGCCTCTGACTTTGGCTCAGGGTCCTGGGAGTGAGCCCCACATCGGGCTCTCTGCTCAGCAGGGAGCCTGCTTCCCCCTCTCTCTCTGCCTGCCTCTCTGCCTGCTTGTGATCCCTCTCTCTGTCAAATAAATAAATAAAATCTTAAAAAAAAAGACACTTCCAGAACACCTTGTCTGGAATTGTAATTTACGAGAATCAGGAAATGATGAGTGATACCAAAATGCGTGCGAGTACGTGTCTGTGCGCACACGCGCACACACATGCATGATGACAGATGTGTCCACAAGCACCCAGAAGGAATCCAAAAGGCCAGAAGAAATGTTTATGCCTGGCATTTGATCTGGGCTAGTAACTGAAGCATCCCTAAAGAGATCAATCCAGATGACCACAGCGGGTCCCCAGGGAGGGGGGCTCCAAACTGCACCGTCCAAGAGCGAGGAGAATAGAACAGGTGCTGATCACCTGCTGGCCTCTGCTCCACTCCAGGACACCTGGTGGTGAGGACCCCAGATCACATCTGCAGTTTGGGTCTCTATTCAGACCTCTGGATTACCTGCAGTAGAATCCCTCGGGGAGGTGGGTGCAATCAGCAGACTGCAATGCCCCAGCTCAGCTCCCCTAAAGCAGAGTCCTTGGGGTGGCACTGGGCACACCACTTTGCCATGAGCTCCCCCGGGGTGCTGATGCACATGGAAGCTGGGAAACAGCCTGTGCTCCACTGCAATGGTATCGGGGGGTGCAGTACCCCAGAAAGGACCCACAGTGTCTCCTCGAACAGTGAAAGCAGCCCCAAGTCACAGTCTGGACATGAATTAATAATGCGTGACATTTCTTGGCCTGTTTGCTTCTTCAAGCAACATTGGCCTGGCAAGGCTGTGAGACCATCACAGGGACTCTCTGGCCAGGGTTACCGGAAGGGAGAAAATGAAATTTCTCCCTGTGTCGGCAGGCCGGTCAGAAGCCAGGCTGCATGGCAGGGTGCCAGCAGGACCAGAGGAGCTCACCTCCCGACCTCCCGCAGCCTCCTGCCATTCTCTGAAAGGTTTTCCCCGCACAGCGGTCCTCGCATCCTGAGCCCTGGGACTCAAGAAGCTACAGAGTGATAAATCAATTATGAAATGGAAACCTCGATTACTGCCTGTCTGCTTAATTGTTTGACAAGTTAATTAATCTCCCAAGCAACTGGGCTCTGTTCTCCCTGTAAATTGTGGGGAAACAGCTATCACGGGTCCCCGAGGTCTTGGCAGTACAGTATCAATGAGGCTCCTGGAAAACAATGAATCATAAGCATTTAGAGGGGGTCAGTGCCTCAACAGAGGAATGAAGAGTTTTGCTCCAGCTCCTGCCCAGAGGCAGTTTTGTCACTAATTATTTTGCGACTAATTACGATCTGCACTTGTCTGTTTGTTTTTTATTTCTCTTCCAAGAGACACATTTCTTTCCATTCAATGAGCCCCTGGGATTCAAACGGCCAATACTTCCAGATCGTGAGAAACCTGATGGGAGAGAGAGAGAGGACTGCCACGATGGGTGAGGCTGGCCTTCTGAGCGGCGAAGAGGGGTGTGTGTTGTGGGCCTGTCTGGCTGGCTGCCACAAGGCTGTCTCAGCCTTGTGACCATGTCACACAGCCCGGTCATCTGTGGCCTTTAGAAATTCCAAATGACAGAGTGGATCTGACAAACCAGATGACGTCCAGTGATTTTCCAGAACTTCCCTGCACCAGACTCACCTGGAGTGTTCCCCTGGAATTCAGACAACTGGATAACAGATAGATCTACCTGAATCAGAATTACTAGGGATGGAAGTCAGCAACATTTAATAAGCTCCCTGGGTAGATTGAAACCCACTTGGGTTAGAGCAGGGGAGAGCTGGCTGTTGGCAGTTAGAACAAACATTTTCGAAATACACTCCTAACTGGTACCATACTTCCTCGTCCTTTTACTCTTTATTATTATTTTGTTTATATCGTATACCCTGCCTCTGGGCCTTTGCACTGGCTGTCGCCTCTGCCTTGAAGGCTCTTTGCCACTTGGCCAAGCACAGCCCTCTTGCTTCATTCAGATCTCTGTTCAAATGGCACATTCTCGGGGCCTTTCCTGATCTTTATCTAAAATAAGACTCTTACAAATGGGATAAGGAAGCTTCCTTATTTCTTCATAGCACACATCACTACCTTTCATTGTACCGTATCTTTGTTTATTACCTCTCTTCCCACTAAGATGTAAGCTCCAAACGGGCAGGAATTCTCATCAGTTTTGTTCAGTTCTTTATCTGAAATGCTTAGAACAGTGCCTGGATTCTGGGAAATATCCAGGAAACATCTGTCCAGGGAAGGAAGGAGTGAGTGAAGGATAAGGCATAAATTTGCAGGTACTGGTAAATGCCAAACTCATGTATGTTGGCAAAATGACAGCTGTAGAGTCCATGACAGATCGTAACAGTTTAAAATGTAATAAGTTTGTGGGAAACAGGACATAAAAAATCTATAAAGGACAACAAAACAGAAAACACAGTCTATTGGAATATGTGGGATTCACCTAAAGCAGTGCTTATAGGGAAATTTATAGCACAAAATGCTTACATTAAAACAGAAGAATGGTCTCCGATCTATAAACTAAGCTTCCACATTACAAAACTAGACACAAAGAGACAATTAAACTCAAGCAAGCAGAAAGAAGAAAATAATAGATAAAAGCAGAAACAGATGAAATTGAAACATAAAAACGATGGAGAATATAAATGAAACCAAAAGCTGGTTTCTTGAAAAGATCAATAAAATTGATAAAACTCCAGTAAGATTTATGAAGGAAAAAAAAAAAAAGAAAGAAAGAGAGGACACAATTTACCAATGAATTTGAAATGAAAGAGCAGATACCACTACACAATACTGCAGACATTAAAAGAATAATTAATAAGGGAATCAGAATCCATAATCAACTGTACATACATAAATTTGAGAAATGAGATAAGACAGACCAATTCCTCAAAGAGCACCAAGTGCCAAAACTCACCCAAGATGAAACAGATAACATGAATATCCTTGTAGCTATTAGACAATTTGAATTTGCAGTTAAAAGCCTTCCAAAAATGAAATCTCCAGGCCCAGATAGTTACTGGGAAATTCAACCAAAACTTTAAAGATGATGTCATACCATTTCTCTACAACCTATTTGAGAAAATCAAAGAGGAGAGAATGCCCTGCCTCTCTTTTTCTACGTCAAACATGACTCTGAAACAAGAAACAAACCCAGTGCCAAAAGTGAAGAATACATATCACAATCCCTTATGAATATAGACATGAAAAACTGCTCATAATATATAAGTAAATCAATAGATGAAGAAATATAAATAATAATATAACCCAACCAAGTAGAGTTTGTCCCAGGAATGCAAGGTTCAGTCAATGTTCTGAACCCTATGAATGTGAATTCACTATTCACTGCCTTTCATTGTACCGTATCTTTGTTTATTACAAAATTTATTGTAAAATAAATAAACAAAATTTATTTTATAAAATATTATTTATTTTATAATATTATTACAATATTATTTATTTTGTAAAATAAAATAAACAAAATTTATTGTAAAAATGTGTCTAAAGAGGAACCACAGGACCATATCAATCAAGGCAAGAAATGCAAAAATTGATAATAAAATACATCTAGCCACGATAAATCCCTCAACAGATTAGAAATAGAAGGGAAGCTTTTCAACCTACCAAAAACCACCCACGTAAAATGTATAACGATCTTCATTGAGTCTGAGGACAGACTCAATAATTTCCTAAGATTGAGAAGAAGAGAATTTCCCATGCCACTTGTCTCATTCACCCTAATACTGGAATCCATCACTAGTGCAATGAGAAACAAACAAACAAAAAGATAAAAGGCCTACAGATGAGAAATAAAAAATTAAAACTCCTTATTTGAATGCAGCATGATTGTCTGTTAGAAAATTTCAAGGAATCTACAGGAAACAAATGAACAAAAACCCAACAATCCTCTTAGAATGGATAAGTGAGCCTAGCAAGGTCATAGAATACAGCAAATTACATGGATTTAGGACCAAAATATAATCTGTAGAAGAAAAACTGACAAATTGGTCTTCCTAAAAATTACAAATCATGCTGGCGAAAGGCACTGTTAAGAGAGTAAGAAGACAAGTTACAGACTGGGAGAAAATATTTGCAAATCACACATCAAAGGGCATGTATTTAGAATATATAAAGGACTCTCAAAATTCAGTAGTATAAAACAAAGCCAATTTTTTAAAAAAGGTTCAAAAGACTTGAATAGAGACTTCCCCAGAGATTTTAAGCATGATATAAGCCCATGAAAAGATTTTCAACATCTTTAGCCATTAGAAAAATGCCAATTAAAACCATGATGAGCTCCCCCGACCTATCACCCATTAGAATGGCTAACACAGAGCTAAGACAGCAAGCGTTCGTGAGGATGAGAGGCAAACAGAACTCTCATACCTTACCACTTTGTTAAACTTTCAGTTTCTTGAAAAGGTAAATACACACTTACCATATGACCCTAGAAAATAAACTTATGCTCACACAAAAACTTGCACACAAAGGTTTGTAGCAACTCTACTCATAATTGCCAAAAGTTGGAAGCAACTCAAATGTCCTTCAATTCATGAATGGATAAAAAGTGTGGTAAATTCATAGAATAACATTCATATAATGGGATACTATTTAGCATTAAAAAGGAATAAACCACTGGTGCACATAATAATTTGGATGAATCACAGACATTATAGTGAGTGCAAGAAGCTCAAAGGGTTATATACATTATATTTACATTTAAATTACATCCTCAAAAAAACACAAAAAACAAAAAACCAACCATACCGATGGAGAGTATATCAGTAATCACCAGAGTTGGGGCTGTGGAAGAATGCAACCATAAATGGGTATGGCAGGCACTCTTTTTGGGTGACCATTCTGTATTCCAATTGTAGGTGTCATGTGAATTTGTCCATGCATTAAGATTTTTTATAATACAATTGTTATAATGACCATATGATCATTTCAAAACTAAAATTGATTTTTAAAAATTTACATAAGAAATAGGACAAAAGAAAAAAACTAAGTCAAAAAGAGAAAAGAAAAACATGGGGCACCTGGGTGGCTCAGTGGGTTAAAGCTGCTGCCTTTGGCTCAGGTCATGAACTCAGGGTCCTGGGATCAAGCCCCGAATCAGGCTCTCTGCTCAGCAGGGAGCCTGCCTCCCTCTCTCTCTCTCTGCCTGCCTCTCTGCGTACTTGTGATCTCTGTCAGATAAATAAATAAAATCTTGAAAAGAAAAACACAATGTCTTGTGGTTCATCTTGGCAACATTGGACAATCAATGATCCTTCCCTGGAACTCAGTTTTCAACTTGGCACCTGGATATGACGCCACAGCTTTCACTGGGATCACCTTTCACTCAGGACCACCTGGGCAAAGACTGGATTTGGGGCTCCATTTGACTTTCCATCCCCATTATCCATTAGCCCCTAAGGTTTCCCTTACTGATTTTCTCATCAATTTCTAGACCAGTGGAATCAGCCCTGGTGGAATAACAGAATATTATAATGACCCAATTTAGATAATTCTTACACCTTGGGGCTTCATCTCCTGGCTGAGCCCTCAGCATCTTTATTTGTTAAAAATTTATCAGATGAGCCTACCCTGAAAACCACCATGAAGCAATGAAGATAACACAACAAAGAAAACAAAACAGAAAGAGACCAATAAATATAGAGAAGAAAATGATAGTAGCCAGAGGGGAGGGGGTAATGGGATAGACAAAAGAAGTGAAGGGGATTAAGAGGTACAGCCTTCCGGTTATAAAATAAATAAGATGTGGGAATATAAGGTACAGCATAGGGGATATAGTCAACAATATCATAACAACTTTATATGGTGATAGATGGAAATTAGACTTATTTTGGTGACCATGTTGTAATGTACATAAATATCAAATTGCTAGGATATGCACCTGAAATTAATGCAATATTGTATGTCAATTATTCTTCAATTGAAAAAGGAAAAGGAACTAAAGAAACACAAGTATCGCATATGGGAAAGCTACTAATCTATTCAGAGAATGGGGAAGCAAATAAGCTTTCCTGAATGAAGCAAGCTATGCCCAACAATGAGCATCATTTGATCCTGGACTCCAAGCGTGGATGAGAATTTTGAGTCTTGGGACAAAGCAAATATGATTTGTGTGTAAAAGAATTGTGAAGGATTATTGCCAGAAGGAAGATTACGAGAGATTGCAAAAATGAGTTTTTCTCCTCCTTGAAGAGATAGAAATCTCATTCCCTCCCTTCTGAGTCTGTATTGGCCACATGACTGGCTTGGCCAACGGGAAAGTGGGTCTTGTCAAGCATGCAAGCTCCTGAAGGACATTTGTACTAGCTGCTTTTGAAACATGTTGTCATTATGTAAATGAGATGTTCAAGAAAGTGCATATGGCCCAGTTACCCTCTGTGATCCATCTCTCATCCAGTCAACCTCCCGAAACAATGTGTTGAGTTGACCAGGAGCTGACCACAGATGAATGAATGAGTCCAGCTTGAGCCAGCAGAGCATGGCCTAGCCCAAGCAAATCTAAATTCACTCTCAGAATCAAGAGCTCAAGGGGATAGAGTTGGTTTAGCGTCCAATTCTTGGTTTGGTCTCAGGTCATGATCTCAGGGTCCCAGGATCGAGCCCCATCTCAGGCTCCACACCCAGCATAGAGTCTGCTTGGGATTCTCTCTCCCCTCTCCCTCTGAACCCTCCCCAAAATAAATAAATAAATCCTTTTTAAAAAGAAGAATCAAGAGCTCAATAAATAATTGCTAACATTTTAAAAAAGTGAGTAGGATTTAGGTTGCTTCTGTGAAGTTTAGTGGCCAGTCAACGTCCCTGCTCTTATTCTGCCATCCAAAATGCTGATGCTACAACCACGGTTGCAGGTGTAGTTCCATTCTAGGCCTGACTGGAGCTGGGGGCACGGATCCAGGGACCAGAGGAGAAAGGTTTCACAGAGGTCACAGCAGGTGGAAAGGAGAGTTCCCATCTCGCTACAGCTGCCAAGCACCCATAAGATCATGCAGCAGGAAGAAAGAACAGATTTCCAATAACAGAAAAATTCTTTATGATCCAAGGCTCTCCATGTGCTCAATCTCAATGAATCCTCATGAAATTCCTCTAGGAAGGTGGCTATCATCAAATCAAGCAATTTGCCCACAGCCCTACATCTTGCAAGTGTGAGTGATGAGGCTGGGTTTGAAGAGCTAACATCCTTAACCGCTGTTCAGCCTGGTCCCAGTGGAAGATACGTCCCAAGGAGCCTTGCATGGATTTGTCATCAGCGTGTCTCTGGAGCACTTACTAGATACAGATCGGGGGCAATTCCATTGAATCTCTCTGAGCCCCAGCTTCCCATTCTGAGAAAATGGGGCAACAACAATACCTATCACTTAGGGAAAACAGAAATGGGTTACGTGATGAAAATGTCCCTCCATAAATGTTGCCATTTTTTCTCTCCTGTTCTAAAATGAGCACCTGGTGGTCTGCAGGTCATAAGAGTTTTCCTGGAGTTTCTGCGTGAAGAACAATGCTTTATGGCATCACTCTGTAATCGCAGTGTTTCTTGCATTCATTTTTGCTATTTCTCTTCTCCATCTCATACACACGCACGCACACACACGCGCACACACACACACTCATTCCCAGATTTCAAAAGACACATCTGCTCTTACCCTCACTTTTGTTCCAGAAAGCACACACACACTGCCTTGGGCCATACCCTGCTTGTTCACCTGCTCTCTGCGACATCTGTTCCTCCACATCTGCATTCACATCTGAAGGAGCCCCTTTCCCAAAATCATCTTCCTACTCCCCCTCACCACTCCCCCTATCCCAGAGAGGGCTAGAGTCCCACCTGAATGAGGCTTTGTGATACAGCCTCCTGGAGCTGTCGTCTTCAGTTAGTGGGGATAATGGGATTATTCTATCTGTGTAATAATAACGTGTTCAATTTAAAGAGAAAAAAAAATGCCGAAGCCACTTAAAAGCTGCTGTTTGGCGCCGACATATTATTTCAGTAATGAATAATCACTAAAGATATTATTCTAGATGCAGTTACCATGCAGTGATGTGAATAGAATGCATTAGATAGGAAATTGTATTTCAAGTAAATATATGCACTGGTAGAAATGTATTACCACCCATTAATATGTATTAATTCAGAACCAAGTGCCAACTGGAGTGCGCCTGCCTGGGTTTGAATGGCAGGCAGTGATTTGGAAGTGGGAGGAAAGCGGTTTGGGATTTGGTCAAAGAGACTGAGAAATGATAATGAGGGTGGTGGTTCATGATCCAAAATGAACAGGTGACGGAGCAGGCATGGGGAGCACCCCTCCCTCATCTCCTTAAGAGACTTTATCTTTGACTAAGGCCTACCAATCACTATTGACATTTCCATAGCTGGGGCTCTTTCTCCTCTCCCACAGTCTGCATCTTCAAGGATTCTTTCCCAAGGAAAAGAAAAGACAAACCTGTGTATTTTTTGCTAGGGAACTACCTTCACATCTTCCTTTACTCCTTCCCTCCCTCCCTCATTCCTTCCCTCTCGCTCAGTGCACAACAGGAGCAACTGTCAAGCTTGTCATCATTAAGATGAGCTTCCCCAAATCTGAAATCTGCAGGGGTTCCCTCATTAGCACAGGGCTCCAGATCTAAACAGCAAAGGTGGTTTCCCCATTCATAGATGGCACACCCTCCAGGTGCCTGGGTGGCTCAGTCCGTTAGGTGTCAGACTCTTGGTTTACAGCTCAGGTCATGATCTCAGGATCCTGACTTCAAGCCCTGTACTGGACTCCACACTCAGTGTAGAGTGTGCTTGGGATTCTCTCTCTCCCTCTGCCCCTGCTTGTACATCTGCATGCATATATGCTCCCTCTCTCTCAAATAAATAAATTCTTTTTTAAAAACCTATCTTTTAAATGGCATACCCTCAAGTCCTCCCCATTTCTTATTTTATGTTTCTCAAGTACTCCAAAGAGTTAAAGACTCCACAGATATTGGTACCTTAACAGGGGGGATTCTTAAGCATGCATTTTATCCTATTTGGAGCAGTTTTATTTAAAAAAGTACAATTGGGGATGCCTGGGTGGCTCATTTGGTTAAGCATCTGCCTTCAGCTCAGGTCATGATCTCGTAAATCTGGGATTGAGCCCATATGGGGCTCTCTGTTCAGCAGGGAGTCTGCTTCTCCCTCTCCCTGGGTGCTCTTGTTCCTCTCTCTCAAATAGATAAAGTCTTTTAAAAAATTAAAAATTAAATTAAAAGATACAATTATAAACCTCTCTTTCATTAAGAGACACCACAGAGTGAAAACACTAAATAATATTTTTAAAGCCCATAATCAACAAAAGACTAGAATCTAGAATATATAAAGAATAGCCAAAATGGTAACATAAAAAAGAGAGACAACCAATAGGTAAATTGACAAAGATTATAGCAGGGGCCTCAAAGAAAGAAAGAAAGAAAGAAAAAGAAAGAGGGAGAGAGAGAGAGAGAAAGAAAGAGAGAGAAAGGAGGAAGGAAGGAAGGGAAGGGAAGAAAAAACCATGTGGCCAACAAATCAACATTAGAGATTTGAAAAGGGAAAATAAATCCATAATAAGATATCTTTGAACATCTGTCTAATGGCAAAAAAAAAAAAAAAAAGAAAAAAAAGAAAAACAGTAATCTATTGATTCCAAGTGGATAAAAATGGGGAACAAGAGAAATTGTCAAGCACTGCTGGCAGGACTATAAATTCATAAAATCGCTTCGGAAATAGCGTGCACTATCTTCCACAGCTGAGGGCACGTGTGTTCTATGACACAGCAGTCCCAATCGCAGGTATGCAGCCTCCAGAAACACATGTACTTACACACAAATACCCACAGGATCGCCGCTCAAAATTGCCTCAAACCAAAACCACCAGGAGACAGAACAGAATGTGCTTCAGCCACACAACCAGACACTTCCCCGCAAGGAAGGTGACCAGGCTACAATCGCCTGCAGCAAGAAATGCAATGCTGAGGCAGAAGTAGGACTCCAAAATACACACACTGCGATTGCTTTTGTGCACTGTTCAAAATGAGGTAAGGCTGAACCATATCGGTTAAGGAGGCACACATTGTGATAAAGTATTAAGGGAAGCAAAGAAATGACCGTCCCTGGGTTAAGAAGGTGGTTACCTCCACGTGGAAGAGGGGTGTGTTCACAGATTCTGGGTGCTGGTGTCATTCTGGGTCATGACCTATATGGATGTTAAGTATTCACTTCATGACCATCTTTGATTAAATACACACAGCACCATTTCCTATTCTTGACTCCACGGATGCCTGTTAGAGTGTGCAGTAGGAAGTTCGTGTTCAAGGGCACTTGGTGGGGGAGGGGCTCCATCGGTGAAGCATCCAACTCTTGATTTCGGCTCAGGATCATGATCTCAGGGTCGCAAGATCAAGCCCCGTCTCAGGACCACGCTCAGTGTGGAGTCTGTTTGTTTCTCTCTCCCTCTACCCTATCCCTGCACTTGGGCACTCGCTCTCTCTCTCTCAAATAAATAAATATATATTTTTTATAAAAGGTTATTATTAAGAATGTAACCCAAACATCCATGCTCCCCAGATGATTATGGCAGGTGTCCTTGTTCTAGCCTCATATCTTTTTCCAACCTTTGGTTTATGATTTCAGTGTGCTTCCCTGTCCTCTCCCCAGCCTTTCTCTGTGACCTGCAGCACCTTCTTCCACATTCGCAAAGGGAGGCTTGTCCCTGTAAGCAGCACTCAGAGCAACACGGCAAGCAGGTGCTTACTCCCTCCTTCTTGCCATGTCATCTTCAGAGTTTCATGATACCAATGTCTCCCAGTGATCCTCTTAGGCCCCTGGCTTCTCCTTATCTCTTCATGGTTCTTCTTCCTCTCCTCCACTCAATCTTGGGGTAGCCCAGGCCTTAGCCTTGTGTCTCCCCCATGATCTCCTTCTCTCCCATCTCCTCCTTTTCTCTCCTCTCCTCTCCCCAGTCTCTTCCTTGATGGTCGCATCTAGATCCATGGCTGTAAATATCCCCACCAATCACCATGTCTTATATGGTTTCTGAGCCCCAGAGACACATCCGCTGTCAACTTGGCATTTGAATTTATGTGCTGAGAAATTCTAAACTGAACTTGTCTGGAGCAAGATTTCTCATGCCCCAAATCCACTGTCAAACCTCCCACCCCCAACCTTCTCATTCCAGATCAATAGCTACTACATTAAACCAGTTTCCCAGGTAGAAAATCAGGAGCCATACCTGTTTCCTCTTTTCTTACTCCCCATGTTCTATTTACACCAAGTGCTATCACTCCTTCCTGCAAGACGTATCTGGACTCCATGCTTTCCTCCATCTCAGCTGCTCCCACCAAAGCTCAGAAACCATCACCTGTAATTAACTGTTGCAATGTCCTCTTGTTGCGTCTCCCAGTTGCCACTTGAACACCCTTCTCCTGCAACCTATTCTCTGCCCAGCAGTTTAGGAGATCTTCTTTAAATAAATAATGCGACACTATGCTGTTAGAAGCTAGTCAATCATTTTCTGTTACACCAAGAATGACATCTTCTTTGCCATGAGTGACAAAGCCTCTTGCTGTCTTCCCTGCAAAGCCCACCAACCTCTCTTGTCTTCAGTCTTCATCTGCCTCGCTCAGTGCTATAGACACAATCACCTTTTTTCTGATTCCACCAAAAATAAGAGCTTTCCCTGTGACATCCAGGCCTTTAGGCTTCCCATTTCCTCTTCTAAAATGTACATTCTCCAGGTCTTCTGTGTTCAACCCCTTCTCATAATCCTCCAAGGAAGCCCTCCCTGACCAGCCATTCTGACATGGCTCTTCTGGAACCTTCCATCAAAGCTTTGCTTTATTTCATTGTCTTAATTATTTTCTAAAATAGCTGAGTCAAGGTCTTGTCCCTTGTTATGTATCTGGTCACTAAAATAAAGCCTGACACTCAGTAAGTATGGACTGAATTTAAGACTGAAAGAGGGGGGTGGAGGGCTTTCCCTAACTTTGAATCCTTGTCTTTTCCAGAGTTCACTGCATTATTAATAGTGCATACGAGTCAATTTTCACATTTTATACAAAGTCCTGCAAATGTTACTGAATTTTTAAGGATTCTCATGATTGCTGTGGGCATCCATTGCACAGTGTCATATGAATGATGGTGAACAAAAATTCTCCTTTGCTGTTGGAGCATTAACTCAATAGAATTTGGAATTCTTTGGAACTTGTTGGTAATATTTATCAGAAACCTAAAAAATGTGCAGAGACCATTACAGCGAATTCTAACATTTTATCTTGTGGGAGAATAAAACGTAAGAGTATATATTTATACTTACAAAGCAAAAACTAAATAAATACAAAAAGTTCTGAAAACAATTCGAGTATATGATAGCTAGGATCTGGTCTAATAAGCTATCTGGAAAGTTGGTATCTTGCCATCATTAAAGTTATGTTGTAAAAGATCATTTAATATCACAGAAAGTCAATCTTTTAAGTCATAAAAGGGTACTTACAATGTGACCATATTTTCAATAAAAAAAGTCATGGTATTTTATTATATAAAATTATGCATAATGAAAAGGTTGAACAGGCATATGATACAATGAAAGCAGTGGGTGGTAACATTATGAATGAATGTCTGTATTTTTCTAAGCATCTACAATGAATTACATGTTTCAATTTATAAAAATAACTATTTGGTTTTTAAAATAGATATATGTACAAAATGAAAAAATGGCAGTATCTTCACTAGATAATTCTTGCTGATTTTTAAAAAATATTTTATTTATTTGAGAGAGAGTGAAAGAAAGAGAGCATGAGCGGGGGGGAAGGGCAGAGAGAGAAGCAGACTCCCCACTGAGCAGGGAGCCCAACACGGGGCTTGAACCCAGGACACTTGGATCATGACCTGAGCCAGAGTCAGACACTTAACCTACTTAGCCACCCAGGCCGCCCTTGCTGATTTTTTTTTAAAGATTTTATTTATTTATTTGTCAGAGAGAGTGAGATCACAAGTAGGCATAGAGGCAGGCAGAGAGAAGGGGGGAAGCAGGCTTCCTGCCAACCAGAGAGCCCAATGCAGGGCTTGATCTCAGGACCCTGAGATCATGACCTGAGCTGAAGTCAGAGGCTTAACCCACTGAGCCACCCAGGCAGCCCTCCTTGCTGATGTTTAAATGAAAAGTCTTCACTATGTGAGAAAAGCAAAACAGTATAAAAAATATAAAATGTGAGAGATTTCCTAATATGACTTTCCTCTGTCTTGTCTCTTCCCACAATAACCTCTACTAACATTTTCTTATGCATAAGAAATTTTTCTCCATAACGACTATATTTTGTCAATAGCTAGAGAATATGCCATTGTAAGGATGTGCCGTAATTTATTTAACCATTGTCATAATGAGGGACATTAGGATAGCTATCAGGTTTTTTTTGCTATTATGAGAGATGATGTAGGGTATGGAGAAATCGCTAGAAGTTTAATTACTGAGTCAATGTGCGTGTACCTTTTTCTATTTTGAGATATGTTACTAAACTGCTCTCCCAAAACACAACTGTCAAACAATATTTGTGATTTGCTTTAGGGTTGCCTTTTATGTCATGATGATATGAGAGGATGTTTCATTCTTCCAATTAATTCATAAGGAAAACTAGAGCCTCTCCTTCCTCAGGAAGGGGGATTTGGACAAGGTAATTTGTAATGGCATTTCTAGACACTAAAGTTTTAAGCATTCTAACAAGCCACTCAGAAACACGAAGAAAGTATCACAATAAGTACACAATAAGGAAGAAAATTTCAGTTAGGAGAAAGCACTGGAATGAGAGCCTAGTCCCTGGACTCAAGTAGGCATGTGACATGGCTGTTCATGAGTCCTTGAATTTGGGAAGAGGTCCCAGTGTCATTCAGGACTGACCTTTGAATCCAAGAAGTGGGCTCTGTGCATAACCCACAATGGCCCAGTGTTGTGAGCCCACAATGGATGGCATGCAATGTCCCATAGCAAGGGAGACCACGTGTAAATGTTACTGCATGGCCCCATGGTGTCCATTTTGTGGCTGGGCCATTGTGTTCCTTGGGGTATGTAGATATAGGGGGAGTAGGTCAGTGACCCTGGAAGCATGCGACATTCACTTTGAAAATTCCTAGCATGCAAGTTCATTATGAATGACCTCTTTAACATTTGAAAGTTTGACATTAGGCCTTCTCTACCCAGGCAAGGTGACGAGAGCAAGTCAAGTGTCATTGCCCGTTTTCCTTATAAACAGCCACTGGCTTAGCGGTCCAAAGGAGACAATCTTTTCTTTTTATTAACCTGAATTCCTTGGAACAAATTGGATTTGCTTGTTCTAATTATCCTCAGGTATGCCTGAATCCCACTGTATTTTACCATTTCAGTAAATAGCAGTATTGGTTTGATTACCCTTAAAACTCAGCCACTTGTAGAATAAAATATATGCAGATTTTGCAACAATCCTGTATAATTATTTCAGAACAGACTTAGTGAGAAAATCTTTGTTGTGTGGAAGCCAGAGCAAGAGTGTTAAGATGATGAGATAATTATGGCTCAAGATACCACTCTCTTCTAGAGGGAAGAGAGAGGCTGGTCATCTAGGTGGCTAAAAATTACAGATATTTCCAGGGAGAGGGAAACAAGTCACGTAGAGCTCAGGGAGAAGAGAGGAAGCTGTGTTAACGGGGTGGGTAGAGCTCAGCCATGTAGTGAGAGAGGATGAGGTGGCCACACTCAGGGCTCTGAGACTGAAGCAGATTGACCCAGAGCAGAAGCCAGAGGTCACAACAGCAGCAACAGCAACACTCCATGCTGACCACACTCCAACTACCAGCCAAAGCTTTCCACATGCGAGAAATCTTGAATTCTCACAAAAAGCATGCGACGTGGATATGAGCATGGTGTCCACTTTATAAATGAGAGAACTGAGTGGAGGAGAGGAGACGTAACTTCCCGCCAACGTGCAGGTAGTCAGTGGGAGCACCAAGCTGGAAACCAAGACAAGCGGACTTGAGAGCCCCTCTCCATAATCAGATCTGCCTGGGAATTGGGAGAATGGGACATCTGAAGGCCTTAAGGAAGTTGTCACATCACAGCATTCCTTTGGACAGTTTTCTCTCCAGTATTCCAATGCTGCCTTTGTTACAGACCAGGTTTTTTGAGTTTCTCAGAGATCTTGACCCACTGTCCAGAGCCCCCATTTCCTCAGGGGAAACCCAAGACAGGGACCCTGAGTGGACCCTGAAGGACTGTTTGCTTGCTCCCTTCCAGGTAGAGAACTATGGCTGAGAAATGATCACCACGTAGGGACTCCATTTCTCAGCCTCGTTTTCATGTAGGGGGGCATCAGAGCACTGATGCTAGTTAATGGAATGTGCACAAAATGAATCCATGTCACTTCTAGGATGACATGCATAAGTAAATACTTATAAAATACTCTCTTCTCTGGCAGTCATGGAGGTCACATGGTACCTACTGAAGGTGACAATGTTCTGAGAAAGAAGAAGGCTGGATCCTTGACTCACTGTTTGGAAGATGCTCAGGTTAGCCACACTGGTACATAGGCATTGAAAATTTTGTACAAGAAAAAAAATGAATATTTATTCTATTTAGCCTTTGAAAACTGAGGTTTGTTGGTGCAGCACTTAGCCCTACACAGTTTTGGGGGACTTAAAAAGGGTAACATATGCCAGACAACTCTTCAGTGTCTTAAACTCAGTTCCTTGAAAGCATTTCAGGGCCCTAAACCTGAATGGGGTCTTGTTATTCATAACGAGCCCCTTTCCACCACATGTGAGCTTATGCTCATGAGGTGACTTTTGGAAACACCTAAGGATGGGGGTTCAGTTTCCAGGAGAAACAACCAGAAATAGAGGGGATGGAAATTTCAGTCCCACTGCCCTGATTTCTGGGAGGAGAGAGGAGGCTGGAGGTTGACTCAATTAGCAATGGCCAGTGATGTAATCAGTCAGTCCCATGTGTGATGCTTCCATAAAAAACCCAAAAGGAGGGGATTTGAAGAGCTTCCAGATTGGAGAACCAGAACACTGCCACATGCCACCATGCCCAGCCTCTAACTTCCCATGAACCAAAGCTCCATTGTTTGGGACCCTGCCCTATGTCTATCTTCATCTGACTCTTGATTTGTATCCTTTCCTATCCTTGGTAATAAATCTGTAATCTAGTAAGCAAACATGTTTTAAGAATTCTGTGAAACTCTCTAGTCATTTAATTGAACACCAGAAGTGGGTAGTGGGAATGTTCAAAATGTAGCCAGTTGGTTAGAAGCACAGAAACAACCTGGTTTAGTGATGAGCTTCTGAAGGTGACCCAAACACTCATTACTCAGACATGGATGCATAACAAATCGTCACAAAGTTAGCCATACCAACTTCAAACCACACACGTTTGTTATCTCCTAGTTCCCATGGGACAGGAGTTTGAGCACAGAAGAGTTGGGTACTCTGTTTTGGGGTGTCTCATAAGACGACAGCCAAGTTGTTTGCCAGGGTTGGTGTCTCATCTGAATGCTTAATTGGGGAAGGATCCATGTCCAGGCTTATCTACATGGTTGATGGCAACTTTCTTTGTTGTGGACTATTGGAATCATGGCCTCCATTTCTAGCTGGTTGTTGCAAACCTAAACATCCATGAAAAAAGAGCCACAGGTTTGCAATAGGAAGAAATGTGGCTAAGAGTCTGGGAACAGTGCATGAACCCCAAGAACCCCACTTCTGGGATTGGCCAGGAAGAAATATCAGCTGCTCAAGAGACTATAGGCTGAGCAAGACTGGGAGACTAGAAGAATCCTCCAGAAGAGGGGAGGCTGGGCAGGGCCAGACAGTGGATGAAAGGAGGTAGAGGCAGTACAGGGATGGATTTGGATGGGTCTAGGAAGAAATGCATTCAAAGTGAAGGCGGCAGTCTTAACATCACTCACAAACCCCCGCAGTTGTGTATCACTCTAGAGCTTCAGGACAGAGGAAAGGGGCTGGATGGTCTTGCCTATCCTATTTTCCCTTTGCAAGGGAAAGAAAGTATATAGCCTGTCAGGATCCAGTGAGACCACAAGGTAGTTAAGGTCAAGATCAAATTGCAATGAAAGCAATGTGGTCATTTCAAGATTTGAAAAGCATCTCTCAGTGAGGAGAACAGCACTGAACAGAAAAGTCAAGAGGCCAGTTCCATGACTGACCCTTTCTAGGGACTGCCTGCATATACCGGGTATAACACCTACTTTCCCAGAGCCTCAGTTTCTCCATCTGTAAAACAAAGGAAGTGAACAAGAACACGGATCCCACATTCAAATGCTTCCAAGAACCAGGACGGTTATACAAATGGTCAAAGAAATGGACCAGGTGTTGGATGGGTTCAGTGGAGCCCTGGGGGAAGCAGGGAACCCCTGTTTAGGGAAATTGTCATATGGAAATAAATAAATAACAAATAATGACTCTGAATGTCACATACGTATGCTTGTCAGCTCCTGGTTTGCAACCTTCCAGCAGAGAGAGAGTCTCTGAGACCCCTGTCAGTTCCAAACCCAATGCTGTGGATCTGCTCATTTTATTGCCTCTCAAAAGGAGATGTGAGTTGGTATTTTCTCTTTGATTCTAGGCAGACATGAGTCTACCTAAATCAAGGAGCATGTGGAAGAGCTGTTTGCATGTAAGCCAGGAACTTTGACTTTGCTTCCTGGCAGTTTGTGGCTGGGTATCTTGGGAAGCAGGTCAGCGTTGTGAGTGTGGCTCAGGGCCATGGGACGTGTATTCTCCCTGTCTTTCCTCTCCTGCCCGCCACTCTCTTCCACCCACTGTAGCTGCCCACCCTGTCCAGCCTGTGTCTACTCTGCCCCTACTCAGGTCTGCTCACCTATGTATGGAGCACCTACGTATGGAGCCTCCATGAACCTGTTAGGAAAAAAGCAGACCCTCTGGGCAGACACAAAGCCATGGGCACACGGCTTTGCAATGGAGTTCTTCTGGCTGGGTTCTTAGGTCCTCCTTGTCCTTTGGGCCAATACTTTTGGGCAGCACAGAAACTATACTATGAGTCGCAACTGCCCTATAGGGAAGAGAGGAGCTGCTGCCCACAGAAACCTGAGAGATATGGGGAAGGCTGTGATGAATGGAGGACCTCCCTGCCTGCTCTGAGACCAGGTCCCTATACCCCTGGCCAGGCCCATGGCTAGAAAATGCTTAATGACAACAAGGCAACGTGAAGCCACAACATCAGCTCTGCTTCCATGACCACCTGTCTCCCTCGTGACAGCATGGCTAAGAGATGGCTCTTTGAGATACCAAAGCCCTGCATAACCAGCCACAAAGACGCTTAATGGGGACATCTGTCTGGTAGAGCCAGAGGTGGGTCGAAAACCTCCCTGGGACATCTGGTTCTGCTTTCTCATTGAACAGGATGATGCCAGGTGGCCCTCCCCTGCAGCTCAGGACTTCTGTCGGAAGGACAGGGAATTGGTCCTCCAGTGGGCACGTGCTGCCTGTGAATGGCTCTTCCTCCTCTCCCAGACTGACCCCAACTTCTGCTTGCGACTCCTAAGTGCGTCTGCCATAAGTGTGCCCCTTCAACAGCCTGCTCCCTAGAGCTCCTCTTAAATGCACTTTGCCACCCCTGCCCCCACTTGCAGGAGCCCACAAATACAAAATCCCTCATTTTGGAACTCTCAGCAGACTCATGAATATCATAAAGATGCATCACAGCGTCTTCCTTCTCCAGCCCCGGGGCCGGTTGATACCCGGTGCACGTTCACAAGGAGAAGGCCAGTAATTGGTTTTGCTGGGGGAACAACCTCAGAGATAAATGTCCTGTGTACAATCATTTACCTTCCCTGGGTGTATGTGTGTTTCTGTCTTAGGTGCCGCTCCCTCTCATTGCTCACTCCCCGCGCCCCAGATGCCATCCTGGTGATGGAGGGGCTGTCAGAAGCCCGGAGCGCACAGCTTCTGGAGGAGAGAAGCATGGCTTTCCTGGCTCAGGCAGGAATCAATCTGCTCCTCCTTCCTACAAGCCTCCCTTTTAGTTATCATGCCAGAGTGAGAAAGCTTTCAAAGAGAAAGGCTATTTGGCAATATTAATTTGCATCCAGGGAATGGTGTGTTGGGTTGCCAAGAGCCACGTGGAGTCCCTACACTTCACCCCTACAGGAGGAAATCAGGCTGCTTGTTGAATACAAGGGTGTCATTCTCTGTCCACATATCTGTCCTCTCCCCCTGCGTTCCCTGGGCCCCCTGCACCTGTTCCTTCAAGCTGCTCTGGTTCCGTAATGCTCTTGCTTTTCTGTATCAGGGTCCAAGTTATTTCCTCTACCTGGAGGGCCCTTCCCACCTTGGATGACCTACGGATCCTACTCATCTTTCCAGATCTGTAGAAGTGTCAGCTGTCAAAGTCTTCTTTGACCTCTCGCATCACCCATCTGTCAATTCATCGCCCTGAGCACCCTGATTCCTGGTGGACACTCTGCAGGGTCCCCCACGCAGCAGGGTTGTGTGGGGAAGGTTCTTCTCTGACTCCCATCTGGGACTGGTGAGTTTCTGAAGTATGGGGGCTGATTACATTGGATCTGTTTCTCCAGACCTTTGAGATGGTCTTAGACTGGATCATAGCTCATCCCCAACTCCCAGTGAGCATGTATTGACTGCTTAAAGAAGGGGAGGAGGCAGAGAGCTTCATGCTCACCCTCCCTTCCCACCCCTGCAAGAGACACTTACTGACTAACACCACTGCAAGGGACAATAGACAGAGTTTAGATTTGGACATTCCTGAGTTTTCTTTCCAGCTCCTTCCTTTTCGAGCTATCTGACTCAAGGTAATTGCCTCTTCCAGGCTGCAGCATTCTCACCTGTAAAATGTGGGTCGTGAGACCTCCCATCATTGTACAGCTCAGAGAAGACATGCCATTCTGCACACATATGAGGGGCACCAGATGCCAGATATTAATTTAATTTTTGCTTATAACATTTTTTTATCCTTTCAGTTTGTTGTACAGATAAAATCCTATTAAGGCAACAGCTATAACAAAAATCTCTCTGTGAAAAAGGAGAAAAGTTCCAACTGCTAGCTATGCTTAATTTATTCAAGGCAATATCTAGAACAACAAAATCCCCCACCACCACAAGTCTAGACAGTCCAGTAGGGTTCTTTAGAAGTTGATTACATGTGATTTTGTATTTAGTGTCATTCCTTCATAAATCATATATAGATAAATTATCTAATTATTTGGGTTCCTTCCATATATCGCTTAGTACTTAGCACTCAGTATTTACCACTTAGCATGGAATACTTGGCTGGAAAACCATGAGTAGTCATCCATTTCACTCAAGTGAAATGTGTCATTTGTACCCTACAAAATGAAGACCACAGTGTCTTTCTTATGAATCATGAATTCAAATAGGCACTGCTCTGGGGAATTTTTTTTAAGCTAGTAGCTATCATAAAGGTGCTATAATCATGGTTACATCCTGTACTTCCCCAGGGTCTCCCTCAGCCCTTCTAAGAAGACTGAAGGAGCCTTCTATGCCATGGTCCTCAGTGCCCCCAAGCAGCAAGAAGGCACATGCTACCATTTTGGAGTCAAAGGAATAATGAAAGTGTCCAAATGTTCTCCAATAAGGAGATGGAACATTTATGTAAGAGTCTTTTCCTACCACAAGACCCATTATATGTCATCCTAATCCCATTTCCAAGCCAAACTCTGGCCTTTCCAAGTGCCCATCTTCAAACAAGCACCTTCCAATCCTCTGTTCTAAGATTTTTATTGGAATATGCAACTCCTATGAAAATAATTCACCTTTCAACCCAATTTAAGGGAACTGCATTCACATTTTATCAAGATCTTCCCATCAATTGAGTGGTTTCTTCTTTAATTCAACATGTTTATTGGACACCCCTCTCAGGATCTGTACGGGGCTCCCAGTGGTGAAACAGACACAGAACCCAGGACCAAGCCCTGCCTTCCAGAAGTTAGAGATTCTAAGCAATGGAAGATGAGTAGACACATCTCCCCGTGGCTAAAACATATATATGGTGCCATGAGGACAGAAAGGCTCCCCCTGAAATATCTGAATGAATTATCAATAAACTAACCAAGTCATAGCCACTGTCCCAAAGTCCCAGTGACAGGAAAGAACAGGACATAGGTTTCAATTCCTGATCTGACACTTAACTAGTTGTATGACGAGAAGAAATTACTGTCCTCTCTGAGTCTCTTCGTTATCTATAGAATAACAATATTAATATCAACAGGAAGGGATGTTATGAGGTGTAAGTGTTTAGCATCTAGAAAGTGTAGTAAGTACTCATGAAAATAATCGGTGTCTCTCCAAACCCACTCCCTGTTAAGAAAAGTGTGTGTGTGTGTGTGTGTGTGTGTCTGTGTGTGTCTGTGTCTGTTTTCTGTGCCTTGGCTCATTTGTCTTGTTTCTTCTATATTTCTACTCATGTTAACCCATTTCTCATTACCTGGTTCTTGTTCTGGGAACTTCCCATTATTGTAACATTAAGGGGAGATCGGAATGGCATGTGCTCACCAAAGCTTATAGAGAGGAAAAATATTTCCTGCAGAAATACGTTAGGATGCTAAAAAAAAGTCAGAATTCTCAAAAATCTATGAAGCCAGCCATGGGAATTCTGGACTATGCACCAAGGATGTATCCATTACACTTGCCAATTCTGAGAAAATTGAAACAGAAGAAATATATCTTATGGCCACCATCATTGATCCCCCTGGAAGAATGGCCTGTACCAACCAGCGTCACCTGTGTTCCCAATACAGGTGTGTTTACTCATCAGTGGATATTCCTTCCAATGCCTCCCCCTCTGGGTTTCACTTGTTCATGCAACAAATAATTATCAAGTGCCCAGTATATACTGGGGTCCCTCCTATTTCTTCATCTTCCAGCAACTTCTATTGGAGCACACAGACAAAACAGTTCTTGGAATTGCATGTGTACCTAGGTGGGCATGAGCATGCATGCCTATCTCCACATGTGCACATGTACAAGTGTTACATGTGTGTGTCTATGTGTATATACACTTATGTGGGTATCTGCATACATGTGTATGCCTGTGTGCACTTCCACATATGTGTGTGGGCATGTGTGTGTGTTATACATGTTTAAATGTATGGGGCAGTAAGTATTCCTAGATGTATAAGTGTGTGTGTGTGTGTGTGTGTGTGTGTGTGTGTGTTTTGAGATCAACCCTGCTCTCTTTTTTTTTTTAAGATTTTATTTATTTATTTGAAACACAGAGAGAGAGATCACAAGTATGCAGAGTGTCAGGCATAGACAGAAAGAGGAGGAAGCAGGCTCCCCGCTGAGCAGAGAGCCCGATGCGGGCCTCGATCCCAGGACCCTGAGATCATGACCCGAGCCGAAGGCAGAGGCTTAACCCACTGAGCCACCCAGGCGCCCTCAACCCTGCTCTCTTAATGAGGACTTTATTTTGGTGGTCAGTATGGAAATCATCTTATTGAGATGAATTAGTCTATGGAATGTTCTGCTATTTTCTTACAAGATACAGTAGAGCCTTTTCATTGTCTAACTTTCCCTAGAGGAAGTCAAGGAACAAATTATGATTCCTGTTTATTGTCTCAGAAACCCCACTCATCCCCAGTCAATTAACCAATGAGAGCCTACCCCAAGGCCAAGGGCAGATCAGGCATTCAACAAACGCGTGAGTGACACTGTATCTCTGCCTTGTGTTTCTCCATCACATGACTCTGCCCAGATTGCCAGGCTTAGTCTGGGCAGGGCCGAGCTGGCTTTGACTATGTCAGAGGCACTCAGTAGCCTGATATACGTGTCCCAGGCTTGGAGAATTCAAGAATCATCTAATTCCAATGTCAGCCTGTTGGTTTATTCCAGAAATGACCAGTTCAGCTAAAATGCACTGCCCTTGACCCCTCCACGAGGTGGACAGTATTGTTCTGATAAGATGGGCTATCATTCCCTGGAAAGCTTATACATCCCCAAAGAGGGGCCTGCTGACAGACGAGAGATGGCTGGAAAGATTCCAGAGAGACGGTGCGAGTGGCAGCATCATCTTGATGCAAATTAGGGACAAGGAGGCAAAGGCACACAGATGCTGCCTCTCGGGGCACTGCCCTGGAGGAAATGAAAGGCAGACCTAAGGAAATGAAGCTGGAGATGGGGACACCAGGAGGTTGAGCTAAAGCAGGACAGCCACCCTTAGGAATTTCAATGCATGCAGGAGGCAGAGCATGGGGAAAGCATCCCCATGGAGACCTTCAGAGCTGGCTTCAAGGGAGGGCTGGGGATGGGCCCTGGGTGCAGAGTCCAGGTCTACTGTTCCCAGCGGCCTGGCCCAGGGGACCGTGCACAACCTCATGGAGTCTAGTTTTCTCTGACAGCAATGGTGGAAAATGATGACACAGAAATGTGTAGATTCGCTTTACCTGGACAATATATGTTGAATAATGACCTTGGCATGGGGTAGAGGTATGGTCGCTATTATTTGCATATTCTTATAGACATTAAACTGCTCTCCTGCATTCCCAGAAGATACAGCCTCCCTCTGAAGGAGCCTCCTCAGGGAAAACTCTATTCGTGTCAATTTAGCTCTCCTGACTTCTGCCATTTTCACCTATTCCTGAGGATATGGGCGCAAGAAAGGCAGGGTCTCAGGTTTGCAGATGACCACACCACTGCCTTCCAAGTCACTGAACAAACAGGTGAAGTTTTCTGAGCTTTATTTCAACATCCACAGAGTGAGAATAACCACTCAGAGATTTGTGATGAGGAAGAAGGCAGACACTGCATAGAGAGTGATGAACCCAGTACCGTCAGGACAAGGGCTCAGTAAAGCTTGCTGCCTTTGTTCAGCTGCTAGCACAAAGCACCTGCCCCAGGGGGGGTCTCTAAACAACAGAAACTTATTTCCCACAGTGCGGGAGGCTGGGATGTCAGAGATCAGGGTGCCAGCAAGGTCCGGTTCTAATGGTCCCTCATCCAGGCTGCGGACTGACGTTTGCTGTTCGTGTCTTCCCAGCACGGAGCGCAGAGAGAGGAAGCAAGCTCTCCTTCAGCTCTTACAAGGGCCCTAATCTCATTCGTGAGGGCTCTACCTCCGTGATCTCACCTGCTCCCAATTACCCTCCAAAAGCCCCACATCCTAATACCCTCACACAGCAACCCAAGTTGCTGTGACTGGTGACAGGTTTTCATTTCCTGCCACCGTCCTTCTGGAAACACAAGCCCATCTGGCCCCCCAAAAGCACACAGTACAGAGCCACTGCAGGCTGGGACACAGAGACGTGAGGATGAGGACAGAGTGAGAGCCAACCTTCCCCTGCCTGCGGGGTCAGCCCCTCAGGCCCCCGACCACAGAGCACACGGCATGCCCAGCTCTGCACCAGGCAGACAAAGACCCTCCCCACAGCCATCCGCCCTTGAATGGTTTTCACTGAACATAAAATATTTAGGCGGTGATCTCAGACAGTCTATAGTCATGTGCTGTTTCCTGCAGTTTCTAGAACTGTGCAAAGAATAGTAAGAAGCAGTGGCCTGGATGTGAGTTTGCAGGGAGTAGCAGGAGGAGGAGACGAAAGTACCAGAAGGTGCCATGTGTGCCTCTGTCCAGAGCCGGCTCAGAGCACACCTGCCTCCTGGAGAGAAAAGCTCTGGGCTGTGAGTGACAGCCCACAGTCCCAAGAATCAGAGAGTCGAAACTAATTAGATTTCTTCCTTCTCACTAATTCTAAGACAACTTTTTTTTTTTTAATTTTTTATTTTTTATAAACATATATTTTTATCCCCAGGGGTACAGGTCTGTGAATCGCCAGGTTTACACACTTCACAGCACTCACCACAGCACATACCCTCCCCAATGTCCATAACCCCCCCTCCCCCCAGCAATCCTCAGTTTGTTTTGTGAGATTAAGAGTCACTTATGGTTTGTCTCCCTCCCAATCCCATCTTGTTTCATTTATTCTTCTCCCACCCCCTTAACCCTCCATGTTGAATCTCCACTTGTTTTTATTAAATCTGACGATTGTCTCACTACCAGCTGAAAGCAGGTCTGCTCTGGCTTCCATAGTCCCTTCTCCTCTTGCCTGGTTAATATCAGTAATCATTTTACTGATACAAGTAGTGATTGAGTGACCATCATCACGTGGCCCTCAGATGTGTCAGCTGTGAGCAGCTGGGCCTTGCCACCTCCTGACTGTCTCTGCCCCAAGCCAGCCACTGCCCTCCCCCCGCCTGCTCACGACAGCTTTCAGGAATACTTCTGGCATCCCATCAATGCTTCCTAAATCTCATTACATGTTTGGTTTTGATGTTTTATTGCTAGGTAGTCAAATATTTGGCATGCTGAGAAGGAAGAAAGGGGCCCAGAGCAGCCTAGAGAGCCAATGGCAGGAAAGGTAAAATGAAGGAAAGGAATCCTCCTTCTCTTTCCTCCCTGCTCTGTTCCTCAGTCCTTCTGCTGTGTTCTCTCTGCAGTCTCTGTCTCTTTCTCTCTCTCTGACTTTTGGTGTCTCCTCTGCCTCTTCCTTCCTTGTGACAGAGCCCCTTGACAATGCCCACTGTCAGCTGTGATGCCATACCAGGAAATTGCCAGAAAATTGCCAACCGGGCCCCCATAGCACCATTGATGTATGAGACAGCTCCCACTATCCTCACATGGTTAACAGGGTAATGACCAGGTAAGCTGGGACAGGCCACTTTGCCCTGCTGAGTTAACTTCACATCTGGGGACCTTGGGGGCAGGGAAGGCATCAATGACATGGCCTGGAGCCACCTGGGAGGTGGGCAGGCTTCAGAGTCCCCAGTTACCTACAGGAGAGCTGCAGACCCTGCTCACACCCACACAGCCCATCCACTGTGGAGCAAACAAGGTTTGAGTCATCTAGTCTACATCTAGTCACACATGGAGCCTTCCCCAGATTGGCCAAAGGAGCCTTGGACTGTATTCACTCAAAACCATTGATGTGGACCTTGCAAGTCCAGTGCCAGACTTGGGAAATCCAGCTCTAAGTAAGATATAGGCCCATCCTCAAGGGGGCCCCATCTTGTAGGATGTTAGGGCCAACACCTAAAGGGACTAGAACCAGAGCTGAATTGGTTTAAGGTAGTCTGAAGGGCTGAGCCATGACGTCAACACATGCATTCATGGGCCACTGGGATGGCCACCAAGAAGTAGTCATTCCCCCAGTTCTTCACCTCACAGCTCAGGAAGCCTAACACTGCAAACACCCATAAGAAGACTCACAGTGCCCAGAAGAAGGCCAACTGCCTGGGAACCTTGGGACTCAATGAGCAACAACATGGGGGTGAACTGTATCCCAGGCTGGATAATGCAGAAGCCTCCCACCTGGAACCTCCAGGAGGCACTATCCCAAAGTGTCCAAGAAGAGCCTACTTCCCCAAGTCAAGAGCCAGGAAATGGATGGTCTAACAACAGAAAACCGCTTTGGCAATAATTTCCTTGCTCATGTCAAACTCCTCCAGAAGAACCACAATTTCTCAATAAAGCATAGGGGACCTGAGCTTCCACCCCACCCCTGGGAGGTACACCCCCCTCCAGGGCAGGCCGACAGAGAGCAACTGACTCAAAGCTGGACCCCTAACCCCAGACATCAGTGAGACAGAATACGGCAGTCCCCTGATATAGTTCCCTACATCCCTTGTTCCACTCCAGATGCCAGCTTGGCCCCATGTGGAGCCGGGCTTCTGCCCTCTCTTGGCATCAAGAAAACAAACAAGGTGGCCGCAAGTGAGCTAGTCAACACTCTGCTTTCCCCCTTCATGATATCAGCAGAACCCAGTGAAGACACGAGCCTCTACCCCACCAGCATCAGTGAACGGGAACAAGATGGTGGGCACAGGAAGAGGAAGCAGCAGTGCTGGTCACAGGCACTCTGCTCCTCCTTCCCCTTTGGAGTCATCAGGGCCTGGAAGAGAAACCCCCACTTCCACTCCCACTCTGAAGGAATGAAGCCGACAGAGAGGCAGTAGGCAAGGGAGAAGCCATGCAGGCAGCCTCATGATTTACAACTTCAAGAGGAAGGTGAATCCCCACCCCCAGGGACCTGCCTTTTGCGGGGGGGGGGGGGGGGGGGGGCTGCTGATAGGCCCACTCAATTTAGGAACAAACTAGGAAAGCCATCTTATCTAAGGGTCCCAAGATGTTGGTGCCTAAAGAGCTTTGAAACTGAATATTCATTCAACCCCATGGAATGACATACCTACGAGGCCCAGGGGATGCCTAGGTGCTTGAAATACAGAGTAAAAGCAGCTTTCTGTTCTGTCCAGGGTCTCAGGGTGCTTGGAGGCAGACAGGCAGGTAAGCCACTGATGGTGAAGAGGACTGCACTCAAGTTTCGTACAAAGTGCAGCAGGCATGAAAGGGAGCCCCTAACCAGCAGGAGGGACTCGGACGAGTGTTCACATGGACATTTGTCAAATGACTGAATGAATGTCTTGAACGAAGAGTGTGAATTAGGAGATGAAAACTCTGAAAGCAGGGGAAAAAGATCACCAAACTCTAAGTAGAAGGTGTCTCTTGTGTGTTTTATGCACCTTGAAAAAATGTTCACTTTCCATAAATACACACGCATTCACCCTTCCCTCTATGCCATCCCCATGTACCCCACTTCCACAGACACACACCAAAGCTTCCCTACCTTCTCACTTGCCTTGCCTTCAAGAGGATCTGACAAGGTGTTATGAAGCCTCACAAGAAAACTGGAAACCCCTCTTGGGCCATGCACACTTTGGGAGGCTAGAAAGAAGTTACCTTTCCCTTCATCAGCCCGAGCTACTGACCTTGAACAGACTTCTTTCTCAGGGAGACCAGAAAGCCTTCTCCTGACATCTGGATTCCTGCTTGCATGACCTAGCCTGTGTCCCCAGTCTATCCCTTCCTACATATCTTCCCAGACTCTTTAATGCCTCAGGAACGTTTCTTCAGGGCAGAGACAGAAAAAAATAAAGGCAAAACCTTGATTCTGGAAGTCTTCTAATCTGTTTCATTGACCAAGTAAATCCTACCTCTTGTTTGAGATCCTTCTTGTTCAAAGAAAATTCTGCACATTTTTCAGTATTCTAACCCTTAATGAACCCCCAAGTCCATTGTGCTCTGTCACCGAAAGTGAACTCTGACAATAGCTGAACAGCTTCCCAGAGAGATGACAGTGCATATGTCTGATGTTTTAAGAGACCGTCGTGTGTGGTCATATAGAGCTTTGTGGATTGGTAGGTGGTTAGGGGAAGAGGCACCTGTCACTCTTGCTCTCTCACCTCCTGCTGTGACCCCCCCTTAGAAAACATGAAATAATGAGCAGACAGCATCATACAAGCATGAACGAAGAGCCAACCCTGTTTGCTTCCACTGGGGGTTCTCAAAAGGTTTATGGTTGAAAATAGGACATCCAGAAAGCGTATGTATTTTTAAACATAGTTTCATATATCATAATATAAATATTATTTTCTGTGTTTTTCCTTGTCTCTAAAATTGTAATACTATCTTCTCCATACAGTTTATGTAATAATTAAATGAGATATGAAATGCTAAAAATAATGGTGGTCCATATAGTATCTCAAATAAATGTTATTATTGGCACCGCCAATTTCCTGCGATGGTGATCCATTATGCTTATGAAGGACTGTCAGTGTGCTGAGAGTTTTTGTGTTCACTGCTGTTAGGACAATTGCTCCCTTCTCCGCTTCAGGAAAAGGCAGTTCAGTGACTTCCTCTGGGCTCAGACTGGTAATGACCGCTGAGCCACGCAGACTGGAGTGGTGGTGAAGAGCTTGGTTTCTGGCACAGACCACAGGGATCTGAATCTTAGCTTTACTACTCGTGAATTATGCAACCCTGGAACATTATCCAACCCCTCCAACTCTCCAGCTCCTCATCTTATGCAATAGGTTCTTTTAGGTTGTCCTGTGGGTCAAATAAAATTATTGATGAAAAGAACCTAAGGATGTACCCATCACACCTAGTATGTGCTCAATAAACCTTAGCTACCTATCACTGAATTCAGATTTTCTGAACCTCACAGTCTTCCCGTACGTAAGTGTAAAGACATCACATTTAAGATCTCTGCTTTAGGGGTGCCTGGGTGGCTCAGTTTGCTTTCAGCTTAGCTCTACCTTCAGCTCAGATCATAATCTGCCTTCAACTCAGATCATGATCTCAGGGTCCTGGGATGATGGCTCCCTGCTCAGTGGGGAGTCTTTGTCTGCCCCTCCCCCTGCTCATTCTCTCTCTCTCTCAAATAAATAAAATCTTTTTTTTTTTAAAGAGATCTGTTTTAGGGGCACCTGAGTGTTCAGTTGTTAAGCCTCTGCCTTCAGCTCAGGTCATTGTCCTGGAGTCCTGGGATCGAACCCCACATTGGGCTCCCTGCTTGGCATGAAGCCTGCTTCTCTCTCTCCCACTCCCCCTGTATGTGTTCCCTCTCTCACTGTCTCTCTCTGCCAAATAAATAAACAAAATCTTTTAAAAGAAAAAGATATCTGTTTTAAAATGAAAATTAACTGGGAATTGGAGTGTCAGTCTCTTATCATCCAAGAGGTGGTGAAAATAGACACCTAAGAGTTACATCACAGAGTATATGTTTATGAAACTGATACAGATGTCTTGTGAGAAGGGCTTATATTCTACTCCAAAATGAGAGAGAACAGATTCAATAGCACACAAGAACTCTATACTCATCCCAGTCCCAGTCCAGAAGTAAAACAGAGGAATTACGATTCTGGACTGCCTAATGGGAAAACCTGCTTGATTACGTGGAAGACCCAGGAAAAAAGTGACTATGGGATCTTAATTTTTGTAATAGAAAGGAAATATATTTTCCAGGTTTACCACTTAATAGTTTGCATCTTGGAGCTGAGATATGGATTCTGATCCCACCGACTTTTAAGCTATACATGACCTTCAAATATTTACTGAAATTCTCTGAATTACATCTTCCTTATTTCTAAAGAAGGGTCCAATGAATGTGTTCACTATTGGCATAACGATTTGAATGAAATGAGATTATAAGTAAGACCAACCTAGCACGTTGCCAGCACATAGTGGATGTTCAGAAAATACGAAATTGTTTTCTTTGAGTTTGAAATGTCACAGAGCTCAAAGAAATGACAAGATCCCAGAGGGTGCATGGCTGACATCAGATGAGAAATATCTAAAAAGTAAAACTGTGATACTACAATTATGAGCAATTCCGGTGAAGGAAGAAATGCTGCTCAGGAAAGACATATAAGGTCACAGGGAGATTCCTGGCAAGCTCATACCGCAAAAGACCAAGCATCAAAACATGGACAGGAGGGCATGTGAGCAAGGAGAAACATGAAACAGGTGTACAACAACCCAGTGGGGGTTGTTGGGGCGGGGGGATAAACCACAGCAAAGGAAAGCACGCAGAAAGGCTGCAAACAACAGAGATTTTAATGCTGTGTCTGGTGTGGACAGTTGAACAAGGACACCACCAGCATCCCGCTTGGATGGAGATGGTATAATATTAACCTAGGAGGAGGGCCTGGCAGAGAAGAGTGTATACTTCTTCTGCAGGATTTGGCTTGGAAGTTAAGAAGATTACCATGGCTACAGAAAGAGATGGAAAGGAGGACCCATCAGGATTACCATAATGTTTCACATTAGAAAGGGTGGTAGATTGGACTAGGCAGCTAGCAGTTGAGGAAGTAGGAAGTAAGGACTCCTGGACATATGTTCATATTTTATTATGAAAAAATTTCAAACATACAAGTGGTGATAACTCATCAGAAAACTTGAGCTCATGGCCTATCTCACTTTTTATGTCCCTCATTCATTTCCCCCTGCTCCCACTGGATTATCGAGAAGCAAATGCTCATCCGTAAATAATTCAGTATCACTAAAAGTTAGAGTCTTGTTAAAATCATAACCACACTGCCATCTTTACATCTGAACCATTTAACAATAATTCCTCAGCTGCATCAGATATCTAATCAGTGATCAAAAGTACACTACTATCTTGTAATTTTTGTTTTCATAATTTTCTTTTAGGAGACAGTGTTCAAACAAGGGCCATACATTCATGCATTTCTTTGATGTCTCCTAAGGTTTTATAGCCTAGAGATTTCTCTTCCCCATCTATATTTTCCTTAAATTTATTTTTAAAGAAACGAAGTTGTTAGTACTGTAAATTTCCCCACATACTAGGTCTTGCTAAGTGCATCCTGTGGCTTGCTTATTTGTCCCTTGGATGTCACATAAACTGGCAATTGAAATTAGTTCCTTGTTCAGTTGCTGTTTGATTTTTTTTTTTTTTGCAAGAATACTTCATTGATTGTGATGTGTACTTTCATCAGAGACACTTAATGTCTGACTTCTCCTCTCTTTTCTTAGTTAAAATTGAGCAGCAGATTCAGATGTTGTCACCCTGATCCATGATGAATTTTTCTGTAGCTGTACATTTGATGCTCTGAGTAGACATCAGAAGCATTGCATTGATCTGTGATTTCATTCAGGGTTTGATAATGTTGATAATGCAATAATAACTGTGATAATGCAATAATATTCCTTTTTTGCTCATTTTCTTTAAAATTTTAAAAGAGAAATTTTTCCTTATCAATGGTTTGATTTCAGGTGTAATATAAACAGAAAATGCAGATGGATATTTATCTGCCTTATTTTACCAGTTTTCACAATAATGAGTTATTTCCCTAGCACTCCCTCCAAAAGCAACCAATATGATTTGTGTTTGATATTATTAGGAATTCATGGATTTAAAATATTGGGTGTCTTTCAATATGTTATCATACTTATTCTTTTTAAACTTTTTTTAGATAATTGGATTCACATATAGTTGTAAGAAGTAATATGAAGAGATCCCATATTATTCAGTACATTTTCTTTCATGAAATTACTATAGTTAGGCAAGATTGCAAAATATCTCAACCAGAACATTGACATGGATACAGTCAAGATACAGAAATTTCAATCACTATAAGGATCCCTTGTGTTTGGCCTTTTATAGCCACATCCACTTCCCTCTGACTCCTTCCTAAAACTCTGGCAACCACTAAGTTCAAAAGCTTGACATTTTACCTGTAGGTGCATGGTCACTTTTAAGTTAATTTTTGTGTAATGTGTGAGGTATAGGTTGTTTTGTTTGTTTTGTTTAGAATTTTGCCTACAGATATGTAAATTGTTCCATGACCATTTGCTTGAAAAGTTATTCTGCCACCATGGTATTACTTTTACACCATTGTCAGAAATCAACTGGGAATATTTTCTACTCTGTTCCATTGACTCATATATCTGTTCCTCCACCAATATCACACAGAATTAATTACTGTGGTTATATAGCAAGTCTTGAATCTGGGTAGACTGATTCATTTCATGTTTTTCTCATTTTATTTTACAATACTATTTTAGTTTTTCTAGTCCCTTTACCATTCATATAAACTTTGGAATAATCGTGTCTATAGCTACAAAAAAGGTCATCGAATTTAAATAGTATTTTGTTATATTCATATATCAGTTTAGGAAAGATAGATATCTACTCTGTTGAATCATCCAATCCATGAACATAGTATGTCTCTCCATTTATTTAGATCTCCTTTTATTTCTTTCACCAACTCACTGGATTTTTCAACATACTACAGACTAGTATATATTTTGTTAGATTCATACCTAAATATTCCTTTTTTTTTTTTAAACAATGCTAAATGGACTTGAATTTCCAATTTTGGTGTCTGAGTGTTCATTACAAGTATATAGGAATATAGTTAAATTTTGTTTATCTTGTACTTTGTGACTTTGATGAATTCATTAGTTCCAGGAGGCTTTTTTTTTTTTTCTGTTTAGAAAATCTACTTGCTTTCTGATCTACATGCTTTCACTTCTTTTTCTTGCCTATTGAAATGGCTATAACTTTTAGCATTATGTTAAATAAGAGAGTGAGAGTGGACATCACTGCCTTCTGCCTTCTTCATCTTAGGAAAAAAAAATGAAGAAAACAGTCTGTCTTTTACTTAAGTGTAATGTTAGCTTGGATTTATTTCAGATGTCCTTTTGCAAGTTAAATAAAATCCCTTCCATCCTTCTAATGATCAGATTCTAATTCTGAATAGGTATTGAATTTTGTCATATATTTTCTCAGCATCAATCAATATAGTCATGTGATGTTTCTTCTCTGCCAATCTGTCTTTTAATTAATATATGTAGATCACTTATACTTGTGTAAATATGAGTCTGAAAATTTTCCATTTCATTTTCTTCTTTCTGTTCTTTTATTTTTCACTTCTCCATTTCTTTTCCCTGCTTTCCTGTGCATTATTTAAACATTTTTTAGAATCCCGTTTTGATTTTTCCATAGTGTTTTAAGTGTATTTATTTTCATAGCAGTATTAGTGGTTGCTTTGAATAAGATAAATATATTTAAATAATACAAGGTAAAGCTGTTTACTCTATTGACAGTTTACTAGTTTGAGAAAAGTGCACCTTTTTTTTTTTCACCTTTTTCATCCCTTAACCCTGCCTTGTTTACAATATAATTATCTTAAATATTTTCTCAATAATCTTCTAAGTGACATACACTTAGAAGCATGTCAGACAGTGTTATCATTTTTGTTTCTACTATAAAACATAATTTAAAGGTCTCAAGAAAAGGAAAAGTATAATTACACATATTTTTTACTTTCTTTAGTTCTTTCTTTCCTCTTTTCATCATTTCTGTTTTAAGAACTTTCTTTAGACATTCATTAACAGTACATGTACTTGCAATAAATTCTCTTAGTTTTTCTTCATCTGAGAAGGTCTTGATTTCTGCTTGTCCTTGAGGGATATTTGTGCTGGGTATAGAACTCAGAGCTGGTGGTTCTTTTCTTTAATGTTTGCAAAATATTCTGCCATTTAATTTTGGCTTCCATGGCTTCAAGTTTAAAAAAAAAAAAAAACAATCTGCCATTTAAATTGATTTTCCTCTACAGCTAGGATGTTACTTCTCTATTGCTGCTTTCAAGGCATTTTTATTGTATTTAGTGTTCAGAAGTCTGATTGAGGTATGTCTTAGTGCGGATTTCTTTGGAGTTTAATGTTTTAAAGTCCAGGCAGTATCTTGAATCTGTGGATTTATGTCTCTTGCTAAATTTGAAACGTATTCAGCCATTTCTTCAAGCATTATTTTTTGGTCTCATCTTTTTTTTCCTCCTCTCCTTCTGGAACTCCAAGGATATGAATGAGGGTCTCATAGGTCCCTGAAATACTGTTAATTTTCTAGAATTCTATCTTCTCTTTGTTGTTTCTCATTACTGCCATGTGGGTATAGAAGTTCAGGTCCCCCACTCTGCCTATGTTGACACATGAGAAGAGCTTCTCATTAACATCTGGAAAGATTTGAGGGTTCTGGGTCCCCACTAGGCCTCCACTGATATGAAATGGAGGGGAGAAGTGCTCCATTTTTGTGGATTATAAAACTTTATGGGTTAGGAGTAAGGCTGACTTCATTACACTGGACTCTGGTGAAAATCCTGACTCTCCACTAAACCTTCTCTGACACAATCCCAGTGAGAAGAAAGAAAATGGAACCTTGTTAGTAACAGGTGGGTTTGGAAGTCCAGTCTCCCCATATCCTCTCCACTGATACCGCACAAGCAGGGAGGGTTCATTTCCACCTGGTGCAAATGAATGTACCAGTTCCTTTACTGGACCTTCTTTGTCATTATCCCAGTGAGTAATTCGGCAACTATAGGCTTCCCATTTGCTTTTGCTGATGTGGGTGAGGAGAAAGCCACATTTTTTTCTGTGGTATTTGACTGCAACACAATGGTTATTATGTAAAAGTTTTCTGTATTTCTAGGGGCCCTGGGTGACTCAGTTGAGCATCCTACTCTTGATCTTGGCTCAGGTCTTGATCTCAGGTCATGAGTTCAAGCCCCATGCTGGGCTCCACACTGGGCCTGGAGCTTACTTTAAAAAAAGAAGAACAATAAAAGTTTTCCATTTTTCTAGGTTGCTTTCTTCCTGGTCCTTTGACTAGAGGAAGGAGGCTTGGGGGGGGGGGGGGGGGGGCAATGTTTTGCCTGCACTCATTGGCATTTTCAAGTTACTGGCTTGAATCTGGGGTAGGAGTATATAAGACAAAACAAAACAAAACAAAACAAAAACAAATAACTTACCACAGTATTATTCCTTTGGTTTTGAGGTCTCCCGTCAGTCTACCTTCTTCTCTCCACCTTTCTAGAGTCTTTTTATGTGTATTTTATATATAATGTCCATAGTTTTTAGTTGTATTTAGCAGAATAGGAAAAAGTGAATCTACTTTATATTCCTAGAGGCAGAACTCTGATCATTCTTTTTGATACCAAAAATTAAGGTTTCAGTCAAAAGAAGCATCTTCAGGTTAGGTCTTGTCTCCTTTTAAAATTATCCTAGCAATCATTGATAGCTTCCCTGCTTTCTGGTGTAGTAAGGTGTTCCAAGCTCATCATTTTATTATATGAATAAAAGTGTGTGCATTTCTTTTAAAACAATGGTACAATATTATTACTAGTAATATGATTGCTGAAAACAGTTAGGATTGGGGGGATTTTTTTTTTTTTTTTTTGCGGTTGTATTTTGTATTTTGGGTGCAGCACACAAATTTTTTTTATCCATTTTAAATAATTCCAGTCTGCCAGTTATGCCAAAGCAATGCTACAATGTGATACATTTTTAGGCCCATTCATTTCATTTTGCTTTTAAATTTTAAGAATTGTTTTATTATAATTTCAGTTTGGTTTTATTTTATAATTACATAGAATATTTTTTAGCTCTGATATCAAGCATATAAAATAAAGCATAGTCAGAAATATATAGCTTCTTTGTTCATTCCAGTCTGTTTGTTCTTTGTCTCACTGATCTGAGGTGATTTCACTGCATAAAAAAAGGATTATATACAATAGGGTCTATTTCTGGATTTTCTATTCTATTTTATTGTTCTTTTGTGCTATTCATACACCAATCCCCATTGTTTTAATTGTAGAGGCTTTATAATATGTTCTAATAACCTATTGAGCTTCTACTTCGTTGTTCTTTTTTGTTTTTTTTTCCAAAAAAAACTTGTCTTGCTTATTTGTTTTGCCAACTAAATTTATAATCAAGTTGTCTAACTTTTGAAATAAGTTTAATAGTATCTCAAGAGAGTTACGGTCCTAAGTTTACAAATTAGATTATGGATGTATTTCAGACATCTATCCAACAAAATTTCCAGAAGATTGGAGGTGGCATGTAGGAGAACAAAACCAACAGGGGTAATCCCAACCTGTTAAACCTAAGAAAATGAAGGACAGAGTAGTTGTCAGCCATTATAGAGGCGGCTGTGTGGGAGATGATTAGGGCTCATGAGCTTAAGCTTTGATATATCAGGTTTGAGAGGTCTATACCTAATTAAAAATGTCAAGTAGGCAGTTGGAAATAGGAGCCTAGAATGACAGTTGCAGATGTAAATTTGGAAGTTACCATCAAGGGGTTAATATTTAAAACCATATAACTTGCCAATGTTGCCAGAGGAAGGAATACCAGAAAGAGACTTTATCCAGACCAAATGGAGAGTTGTGACATCCTTGTTCCTGGGAAAGCAAAGGAACTGAAAAACTGAACAAAGAATCTGGAAAAATTTTATATCAAAACAAGGCCACAGTACAGAGAGGGAGAAGTGTACCAGTCCAAAAAATGGGGAATAGGAAGAAAAAGCCAGAGATGGGTTGACTAGGGAATACCAAATTTGAGCAAGACCAAGGCTCACAGGGGGAACATGTCAGACCTACATGGCTAGGGGATACAGCAAATAAAGGCAGAGTTCTGTGCCTATAAACCTCTCCAGAAAGACATGGTCTCAGGAGGCAGTGTCTTAACAATGACTGCATCTTACAGTGTCTACAGGGTTATTTTTCTCAGGGCTTTTTGTCACAAACACAGTTATAATCTCTGACAATCTTAATTATAAAAAGAATCTACTGGAAAATATAAGTAATCTCATAAACCTGAGAAGATGAAGATCCAGGCTTAGAAACGGACAAGACTCTCGTGACCATAGGCAGGCAGGAACTATAACCTGTGAGATACAGGAGAAACCATTTTCTAAGAACACTCTCAAATTGCAGCCACCTGTCAAAACCACTCAGAAGCTGCTGGGAATTCACCCCTAAACATCCCTTTATCTTTGTATCACCTCCCCTAAAATCAAAGTCCTGGACAGAGTAGCTGATTAGCCAAGACTAGGTTATATTCCTCTATACCAGCTACCAGAAAAATGCTAAGAGAAGAGAGTTCTCCCTTTTGGCTTTCACTGTAGAAGCTGTGTTATTGCAATCTACCAATAACATGTGCAATCGGAGAGTTCTCCAAAAATAAGAAAGGGTAGACTGCAGGACACGTGAAATGAAAATGTCCATCACACATGCTAAAAGAATTTGTACATCTGATAGCAGTCTCTGAAGAACAGAGGAGAGTGGAAGGGAGATTTGCTTGTACACTGCAGATATCATTTTAATCCTAATTTCCCCCAAAGCAGCAAAGCATGGATTCTGGAAACTTCCAGCTCATAAAGTTGGGAGTGTCAGTAACAAGGTATGGACTGAGTTGAGGAATCGAGGTTGAGCAGGACCAAGGTCAGGAAGGAAGTTGGTCAAGCAATATTCTAAAAGAGCTTTTTAAATGGCTGATCTGTTACTGGTGAAATATTGAAATGCACAAAAGCTACGGCACCCAGTTACAGAGCTGTAATTCAAAAAGATCTTTAAAAGAGTGGGGGCGCCTGGGTGGCTCAGTGGTTGAAGCCTCTGCCTTTGGCTCGGGTCATGACCTCAGGGTCCTGGGATCGAGTCCCACGTCGGGCTCTCTGCTCAGCGGGGAGCCTGCCTCCTCCTGTCTCTCTCTGCCTGCCTCTCTGCCTACTTGTGATCTGTCTGTCAAATAAATAAAAAAAAAATCTTAAAAAAAAAAAAAAAAAAAGAGTGGAACTCTGGGCCAAAACACACCAGAATAAATGGGATAAATGTTAGCCAGGACAAATGCAGGATTCTGTATGTAGTTTCAAAAAAACCCAATTGTTCTCTTAGAAGATTGAATCGCCTAGTCTGAGAAATTAAGCAGTGTAAGGCACTTGAAAAAATCATCTAGTTCAACTGCCTTATTTGACAGGGATGTTAACTTAAAGCTCAGAAAAAGGTAGAGGCTTCCCCAAGGATTCACAACAGACTGGCGGAATCAGAATTAGCACTCACGTCCCATGGCTAACTCCTTTAAAATACTTTTTAAATGGCCCTAAAGAGGCTTTAACGTGCTATCCATTCCTAAGAAAATGATCTGATGGAGCTTAGGAAGTATGTGTTTAGTAGAAGCCAATAGCATTAGGCAGCTGCTAAAATATTAACAGAGACTCAGTTGCATGGAAAGAGGCACCATGTGCAGAGCTGGAAATAAATGGCCCAGCATTTTCTGCCCAGATCAGTCACGCCTAAAGAACCGTGCTTGCTTCTGCCAGTCCCATTTGGGGAATCCAAATAAGGGATGGTGAAGGCTCTGTACATGGCAGCAGAAATGTCTGAAGCAAGAGTGGTGATCTCGATGGGAAAAGCAGCAGCTAAGGAAAGAAACAGTAGCTGCCCTCAAATATATCAGGCGCTCTTTTGAGGAGGGACAGAGGCTTCCTGAGTTGTCTGATGACAAAAATGGAACCACAGTGTGGGGGAGTAACAGAGAGAGAGGATGTGCGCCCCCTGCTGGCAGGATTGTGTAATCTCATCTACTTCCCCTGTCCGCGAAGGAGGCAGCAGCAGCAAGCAGCACAAGGTCACGTTCAGATCCTCACTTTCTGTGGTTCTATTACTTTCCTAAGGCAGATATTAATTTTTCTATCAGATATTAAGGTCTTTGAAATCAAGCTCATTATAATGTCTCAGAGAGGCGCAACCCTGTCTTACTCTCTCTGTGGTCCCTGCAGTGTCTAGAACAATGAAAGATAAACAGAAAGTGTTCAGTACCTCCTGACTATGGAGTTTTTCATATTCTCTTCTCTTCCACCTCCTTCCATCACAATCACTGATGCCAAGCCACTTACTGCAAAGCAGCAAAGAAAAAAACTGGCTATGCACACGTGTGTGGGTATCTCGAAGGAAACAGAAAGAGAATTGAGGACGGGTTTTAAATTTTACGTACTTATGCAGAATAACAGTTAAACATGCACAACCAGTGAAAAGAAATGGCTTAATGCTGAATTCATACCTTTATACACAGGATCACATAGAGCAAAGCTTGGCATCATTCTTGTGCTTATCTCCATTCTCTGCCCCTTAGTTTTTCTAGAAGATTCTTTTTTAATGTTGAGAAGCATCCTATTATGATAGGATGGAAAGGAGTGCAGCTGGAGGGCTGGGAGGAGGGTGGGTGAGGGCAGATCTGTGGCAGAGCCTCTGGGTCCGATACTGAATATAACCCTGTCTCTGCGCTATTGTGTGTTCAGCCAAGTGACTTAAATGTTGAGACTTGGTTTCCTCAACTGACAATTGGAAATGACATTGCATGCCTCTCTCTACAAGTTGTCCTGAGGATGGACACAGTCTGGCAAGTCACAGGCACACATTAAAATCAGTTCCCTTTCCTTTGCTTCTGAAACCCCTCCAAGAAAGAGTCATCTCATGAAATATCAAAGGCCTTTGCTCTGCAGGAATTTTCTCTCCCAGTCCCATTTCGGAAGTGGCTACCTTCGCCAAGAATGGAAATTGTGTGTTAATTCATTTGCCAACACTGTTCAATAGATAGTGATTGCCCACAGCGTTATTCCAAGTGTTCCTAAGCTATTCTAAGTTCTTTGGGAAGGAACCAGAGAAATGCAGTACTTACAGTGGGTACCTGAGTGGAAGCAGCAACAAGGAAGCCACGTGTTTGCTATCCCTGCCTTCCACATGAATGACCAACGCAATGGATGACGAAAAACTTGAGATCAGAAGAGTGAATTTACATTATTTCATTTCAGTTGCTTAAGTTTCAGGTTTCATAACTGTAGAATGATTAATAAAAATGATGATGATGATGATGATGATGAAGAAGAACAGACATCAACATCTGTCTCACTGAGACACTGAGAACAATGGATGTCGAAATGTTTGGAACATCAAGTACCATGAAACAATGCATAGGCAGAAGGGTCCATTGAGTGCACACATCAAGTAAACCAGACTGGTAGAGAAGACCCCACGGGGGGAGGGTTTGAGGTCTGGGTGGCTGTGAGTGCCAAAGGGAAATGTCAAAGAAGAGAGGCATCAAGTAAGTTCCCCTTCTCAAGGTGCATAGAGGCAACCTATAGCAAACACACCCCTTTAAACTGTGATTTTGAGGAATCACCATAAAATAAAATCAAGGACATTGCAAAAGGAAATGTTGTATCACTGCTGACTTAATGGGCTGCTTCTCTATTCTTGTCTACTCTCACAAAGGAGGGCAGCTGGCATTGAGCTCTGAAGTTTCTGGAACTGTTTATTATCTCCAGGGACTTACTTCTCTTGCTAGGAGAATCTGGCAGACCTGGATGGCAGACCCCTCCTTTTAAGGGAAGATTGAAAGATAGGGAAAGCGGTTTCCAATAAATGGTGATAAAAGATCAGTTATTCAAACTATTTCATATTTATTAAGCTCCAACAACATACAAAACACCCAGCTGTGAGGTCCTAAAGGTGAATGACATTTGCTATAGAAGAGACCCAGAGAGATTATATTTGAAGTTGAGCTAGAGGCAGGTTTGATGAAGAAAGGGCATTTAGTATCAGGAAACAGATCTTAGGTCAAAGGGACTCCATCAACATTTTGCAGAAAGATTGGCCCATGTGGATCCAGTTGATCTGGGCAGTGCCCCAGGAGAGAGTGAGGGGGTGTGTGTGAGTGTGTGCAAACATGTTCGTGTTTCTGTGTGCATGCGGTGCACCGTGGTGTGTGGTGGGGTGGGAGCTGGGAACAGAATGGGTGGTAGGAGATTGCTAGTGAGAAAAGGAAGACCCAGGGAGAATCCCAAAGAGGCTAATTCAAGTCTTCCAAGCAGGTCACCAGGGGCAGTAGCAACAAGCAAGGCCACCCCAGCCTCCTCAGTCAGCTGATATACGTAAAGTCTTTGTCATAGCGTACTTCATAACCAATTTGTGCTTCGATATCATTAGCTATAGTCATAAGAAATGCCAATTCTCCTTTATTGAAACAATGAAGAACTCTCTGGGCTTCCCACTGGCTGCACTGATGCTACTGGAGTTCTTAGAGAGCTATTTCTTTCCTATTATGCCCACTCCCCTCTTTTTCTCTCCATCATTCACCAAAGTCCTATTTTTTTCTCCTTTGCAATTTTTTCCCAAACATTGATTTTATTTATTTATTTATTTATTGAAAGAGCCCACAAGCAGGGGAAGGAACAGAGGGACAGGGAAAGAGAGGGTCCCAAGCCGACTCCCCACTGATCGTGGAGCCCATCACGGGGCTCAATCTCACGACTCTGAGCTCACGACCTGAGTTGAAACTAGGAGTCAGATGCTTAACCCACTGAGCCTCCCAGGCGTCCCTCCTTTGCAACTTTTCTGATAGTCCTTCTGTTCCATAAAGGATCAACCTTGCCCAAAGAACGATGACATCCTTGGCGGGCCCCTGAGAGGTAACCTCTAAGCCCTTGGAATGCCCAGCCTGCTTAGACTGTCTCTGTTTATCAGGGAAACATGCACCATGTCGAACAGTCTATGCCAGTCATGTGACTTATGATAGGGGTCTGGGGTCACGCCACTGTGTGATGTGCTCATCACATGCACAGCTCCGCTGGGAAAGCACAGGGGAAGTTCTGCATTAGGTCTGTCTTATATCCTGCCCTACGCTCCTTTTCCTGTGGCTGACTTTAATCTGTCTATCCTTGCATGGGAGTGAACTCTAACTGTGAGTATAATAGCTTTGCTGACTTCTGCGAGCCCCTCTAGCGAATCCTAGAACCTAAAGGTGCTCTTGGGAAACTCTGAGACTACATTCTCTTATTCCTTTTCTTTGATCAACCAACGGTTTCAGGGGATGACAGCTCACTTGGCCCACAGAGGAGACCAATTACATAGTATGGAGGACCAATGCAAAATGAAAAAGTAGGGCATTTCATTCAAAGTTGAGAATTTCTAGACAGGGGCACCTGGGTGTCTCAGTGGGTTAAAGCCTCTGCCTTCAGTTCAGGTCATGATCCCAGGGTCCTGGGATCAAGCCCCACATTGGGCTTTCTGTTTGGCAGGGATCCTGCCTCCCCGACTTCTCTCTGCCTGCCTCTCTGCCTACTTGTGATTTGTCAAATAAATAAATACAATAAAATTTAAAAAAAAAAATTTCTAGATAGTGACAACAGAATATGAAGGCAGGTGTGGCGCCCTTCTGAACACAGGGTCAGTGAAACTTCACCTCACGAAGGTGGTCCTGCCCACAGACTCCTAAATCTTCTGCCTGTCTCCTGCTGTCTTCCTTACTCTCCCAAGAATATCACAGAAATTCATAATCAAGGAGTCATTATGAACTCTTATGCACAGTCTCATTTATAATGTGCCGAGATTTGTGTGTTAACTTATTTAATCCATCCAAGACCCCTGGATGGAACATTTTATAATGCCCATTTTAGAGGAGTCCGAGGCTCCAAAATGTTAAATAATATGTCCAAAGCTACCATTGATGTAGCAAAGCTTGGATTAGGGCCCACAACTATCCAACCTCAACATCTGAACTCACAGTCACAGAGTCAGATAAGCCTTACAGGAGGCTCTCACTCATCTCCAAATTTAAAAATAGTCATTGCATTGAATTCCACAAAACTGGTTTTGAGAGTGGGGAAGAGGCCACTATAAGTACCCTGAGGCTCTCCACTTCAGCAATAAGGACAGGTAAAACAATAAGGACAAGTAAATAATTCAACAAAAAGGACAAGTAAAATAAAAAACCCACCGCTCCAGAAGGATCTCTTAATTAATAGGCACACGGTGCTCACAGAGTCAGACACCACTGTCCCAATAAAATGCTTCCTTAGCATCATTCATTCTAGAATGTTTATTATGTTAGGTTCCCACCACCATCTTCTCTGGAACTTCCCCTCTTAGAAGCTCACGCTGAGAGGTTCACCTGTCTCATACCACTCATCTCCAGTTTGCTCTGCCCACGGGTAGACCCATGAGTGGGTAGAAGTCCACTGGAGTAGACTCACATCACCCTACAGAATTCAAATATGTATGTGATAGTGGAGAGCGTAAAAGATGCAGAGACAAACAAAGTCAATAGCATGAGGGGTTCCTATAATTATTCCTTTCATTGAAGAGATATGGTTTCAGTGACCTTGACAGGGTTGATAGAAATCGATTGCCCCGCCCCCTAGTCTGTGTTGTTTACTAAGTGCCTCCAAGAGTGTGAGTATCTAATAAACTAAGGACCATGCTTGTGTTTAAAATGCTCATGTTTCCTAAAAATGTGGCTGCTAAAGGCAAAGCAACAACTTCATTTCATACTCATGTAAAGAAACCACAATCTAGTCCAAGTCTTAGAAGAAAAGAAACCATGGCTGGCTCGGACTTCCTGAGAAGTGACATGTCACTTTCCAATAGAGTGCTTCCAAAGAGATTTTAAGTCAAGCTTTCGTCTCACAAGCAGACTTTATACCAAAGCTATACACAAGCTGTGACTCTACTGTATTTGCCAGGGTATCAGCAATCGGGTCACTGGGGAGTTGCCCGCATAGCTGTGGAGACCCCAACCGCACGCTGTAAGGAGTTACAGCAGTATCCATACCAAGGAAAGAAAACCCCTGCATATACTGATGGTTTGGGGTAGCAAGAAACAGGGGTAGACTGAGAAAACCATGCTATAAAGAAGAGAGAAACCAGCTCGAGAGGTATGAAAATGGGGACTCCCTACTGAGGACAGAGAGAGAAAGAGAAGGAGATTGGGAAGGAGCGTCCTTGGATGGAGTATGAGGTTCCCAGCTGAGTGGCTGTCACCCCAGGATACCTCTCCTCTCGTGCTCATTCTCTTCTCCTTTTGCAGGAACATCCTGAGGCCCAGGAATGATTTGTGCTCTGGATTCAGCTTCTATTGCTCTGCATCATCTAATAGTCCCCAAACAATTGACCCTTTCTCTTAGACTCTGATGTCAGCTTGTCACCCAAGGGCCACACAACTCTGATAGTCTACAGCCGTGAGAATAATAATAACAGTGCTCCATTTCTAATTTCCAATTTGGATCTGGAATCATAGGCCATGCATAAACGCTTCCTATCATTTTTTAAAGAATGAACTATTCCTTCATTTGTAACTTGGCTATGGTTAATAATAGATGAATGGATAAAGAAGATGGGATATATATATATAGATATCTCCACAACAGAATATTACTCAAAAGAATGAATTGTTGCTATTTACAACAACATGGATGGACCTGGAGGGCATTATGCTAAGTTAACTAAGACAGAGAAAGACAAATACTACATGATCGCCCTTATATGTGGAATCTAAAAGACCCTTAACTACAGGAAACAAACTGAGGGTTACTGGAGGGAGGACTCTGGGGGAATGGGGTAATTGGGTGATGGACATTGAGGATGGCAATCGAAGTAATGGCACTGGGTGTTGTATGCACCTGACAAATCACTAAATTCTACCTCTGAAACTATGTTAATAGATTGAATGTTAATTAGATTGAATTTAAATTTAAAAATTTAAAAATATATCCAAAATATATAAAGAATTTATACACGTCAACACCAAAAAATTAATAATTTGATTTAAAAACGGCCAGAAAGGATAAACAGACATTTCCTCAAAGAAGACATACAGATGAAAAGAAATAAAAAACAAACGAACAAAATATTACAAGGACAATCTTAAATACAGAGAAACTGGTAGTTGCCAGAGGGCAGGTGGTGGGGAATAGGAGAAATATAGAAAGGAGATTAAAAGGTACAAACTTCCAGTTATAAAATGAATAAGTCACAGAGATGAAAAGTACACGATAAGAAATGTAGTCACTAATATGGTAATAATGCTGTATGATGACGGCTGCTGATTACACTCAACACAGTGAGCATCGAACAATGCATAGAACTGTTGAATCCATACGGTGTAGACCTGAAGCTAATATAACATTGTATGTCGATTATAGTTCAACAGCAAAAACAGAATGCACCATTCCAGAGCTAAGACATGGTGGCTTACATTTTGCACTCTGTAATTATTCAGCCCTCCCCAGAAGCTTCCACTCCTCTTGGCTTTGGCAAAGCTGAATAGGAATGCTGACTTGAAACTTTATTTTCAGCCACTCCCCCCTCCAATAACCTTCTCCTGCAGGGCTGGTTCTGGCTGCTATGACAAGTGTGTAATCTTATCTAACATCCTGTCCCATTCTGGGTCCTCTGGCCTTCTTTGGTTTTTAAATCATTCCCACTTTAATTTGATTTTCCCATGTCAGTCATCATGGCTTTGAAACCCATGGGTATATGTAGGGCCATTTGTTGGGTTGGTTTCCTCTCCATTTCTTTTTGCTTGATTTTCCCAAGATCATAGTCTTCAACTCCTTCTGCTCCCTCTCTTCCTTCTCCCCTTCATCCTCCCCTTTCTCTTGACATTGACAACAGCATCAAGGTCCTCCATCTTCCTCCTGTTAACGCTGAACCACAATAGCTCTTACCACCATCTATCTACTCATACAGCGATTAGTCATATCCTGCTTTGTGACCTCCCTTCTGTTTTCCTGTTTTACAGCTTTTCAAAGTTTGTGTGAGTTTGCTGAGGGCAAAGGATCTGTCTCACCCTCTTTTCCAATGCTGTTGTTTCTCAAGGGACAAGAATTAATTTTTCATTGAATAATTTATTAATTGATGCACCATCCAACCAGTGGCACTCCAAATAAGACTGTACAGTATTTCAAATGTTAGTGACAAGTAGAGCCATTTGAGTGAGGAAGGGAAGGACAATGTGAACTAGTGGATGTTACTTATTTTTATTCCTAAAGGCTTAGTGGGGAACAGCTTTTGGTATAATAGCTGAAGAATAACTGGGTATTGGTTTTGGTTTCTTCTTTTAAGTAGTCAAGTGTGTGGCCCATAGTAGGTGCTCTTGAATTTTTGTGAATGTCTGACAAACTGAAAACTACTTTCAGTAAGAATTGAAATATAACCATTTTTGTCACATTAGCAGGTTAAAGGACCCCCAAAGTACATGTGTCATTGTACAATCCTTTGAGACAAGCCTGCTAGAAGGACAGACAGATCTAGAACAGAGCCATATCAGGAATGAAGGTAAAAATACCAGTCCTAGAATGTTAGAATACTGCACCACAGTTTCATAAAGAGAATGAGGTTCACCTGGGTGGCTCAGTTGTTTAAGTGTCTGCCTTTGGATCAGGTCATGATCTCAGGGATCGAGCCCCACATCGGGGTCCCTGCTCCATGTGGAGTCTGCTTCTCCCTTTCACTCTCTCAGTGCTCTCTCAAATAAATAAATAAATAATTTAAAAATTTTAAAAAAAATTAAGGAGAATGAAAATAAAAAGGACAGTCTGCATGAGGACTTAAATACTCATTAGGAACAAAGTCTTACAGATTTGGTGGCTTAAACCACAGAAATATATTCTCTTCCAATTCTAGAGGCTGGAAGTCTAAAGTCAAGGGGTCAGCAGGGTGAGTTTCTTCTGAGGCCTCTGTCCTCAGCTTGTAGATGGTCATCTTCTCAATGGTCTTCCCTTTGTGCAGGTGCACTCCTGGGATCTCTCAGTGTGTCCACATTTCCTCTTCTTGTAAGCACACCAGTCCTTTGGGGTTGAGGGCCCCGTGAATGGGCTCATTGTAACTTAATTGCTTCTCTGAAGGCCCTGTCCCTGAATGCAATCACATTCTGAGGTCCTGGGCTTTGAGGCTTCTGTACATGACTTTGGGGTGAGAGGGGCACATTTTGCCTCATAAAAACATAGATGTAGACTGTATAAAACCTTCTCCCGGCCTCACAGTAATTGTGTGTAGTAAATCATTTTAATATGCCAATTCTATGGTTTAAGAAAGTGATGACTAAGAGGTTAAATAACTTTCCCCAGGCCCAGCAGCTAGAAGTAGAAGACCTGCATTCAAACCCACAACTCCGGACTCAAAATCAAAGGCACTTCCTTCTTCAATAGAAGAAACATAAACCATGAAGGACTTGAGAAAAAAGAAACAGATGAGAACCACCCTGAAAGTCTGTAAAATTTCATCCCAACCCTAGGCCTCCTGTAACATCCCAGAAAATCCATGACTAAACCTTGTTTCTCCATCTCTGAATAAGTGACCTGAATTAACTCTCCCTGCTTCCATTCTGACTTAAAAGAAATTTAATAGCAATTCTCATTTCTGTAGGGATTTTAAGGCCACCCGACAGAGATAGCACTTAAAAAAAAAAAAAAACTTTGTATTATGAAAATTTGTAAATATATAGAAAAGCAGAACTTATAGTACCATGATTACTCATATATCTACCAAAATTCAACATATTTAATAGTTTGTTATGTTTGCTTCTCTACCTTCTTCTCTTCCTGTTATCATATCTATTACCTTCTTTTTTATCTCTATTTTTGATAAACCACTGTGACATTTCATCTTTAAATAACTTATCATGCGTCGCCCAAAACAAAGGTCATCTCTTGCATGCCCAAATAACTACTTTCACACCTAATAAAATTAACAGTGCATTTCTAATATCATATAAAAATCACATCACATTTAAATTCCCCTACTTCTTCCTAAAATGTTTCATATAGTTTCGGAATTTTTAAAAATCAGACTCTAATCAAGGAGCACAAATTACATCTGATTATTAAGTCTGTTAAATTTGTTTACTCTAAAATACTTACTTCTTCCTTTTTTCATGACATTACCTTGATGAAGAGACCAGGCTTCTCATGGTTATTGTTGTTACAAATATCCCACATTCTAGATCTGTCCGAAGGTCTCCCCATAGTGTTATTTGACTTGTTTACCTATTCCCTGTATTTCCTGCAATCTGCAGTATGAAGACTTAATTAATTTCAGATTAAATATTTTAAGCAAGACAAGTTCATGCATGGTGCTGAATTTCATTTCGCATCACATTAAGAAGCATGAAATGTCAGGTTGACCTACTCTGGGTGATGCTGAGTGTAATCACTTGGTGGAAACCAAACATTTCCACTGTAAAGCTGCACTATTCCTCTATGAATAGCAAGTTCATGTGTAAAATGTTCCTAAGGAGGTTCCTTAGGAACCTCCACGCTGGCCCTTCTCCACTATGCTAGTATCTGTGGACAGCCCTCCCCTTATGGACAACACTGAAACCACCCACTTCAAGGGAGCACTGGTCCAGGTCTTAGGACCCTGAGGAAGGAGCCTCCTCAGGTAGAGTCCTCTTGTCCTTCCCATCTCAGATTCTCTGGACTCAGGCTCTAAGCCTGACACTCCACATGGACTCGGTGAAGTTTTGTGCCACAATGTTTATAACCCTTTCCTATTTAAATGCAGAGGACAACATAGCAGGTGCCAGGAGATCACAGAAAAACATTAAACAAAAGGCAATTTGAAGTAAACCATGCTTACTACGCTACCAAAGGCTACTCCCAAGAAGCATAAAGGTATAACATTGCATGTAAAGAACATGTGTGTGACACACACACACACACACACACATACATATACACTTTTGAATTGTGATTAGTTATTTAACTTGCTCTTCCTTTCCTTTGGTTTGACCTGAACTCCTACCTGCCTCCAGGAAGCAGCATTTTCCAAATTATTTGAAAGGAAGTCTACAAGCAATGTTATACATGCCCCTTTGTTTGAATACTGGACGATGGTAGGACAGAGGACAGAAATAAAATATCTCCTTCCTGCCTTGTTACTTCCCTCATCCAATGAAAAACCAAACCATTGAAAGACTCAAATACACACATCACAAAAGGAGAAGTAATAATGGCTATTTTATATATTAGAAAGAGATCTCTTTCTATTCTAAGCCTTCGAGGGGCAGGGATTCCATCCGGTTCGTCTTTGCCTCCCCATTACCCATGCTGGAAGCTTTACATTCAGTAGTGTTGGAATACATTTGTATTGACTGACTTAATAAGCAGCCCCTGATAATCAAATCAATGCAAATTAGAACAATAAAATATCATTTTCAACTATCAAATTAGAAAAGATTTTTAAACTATTAAAGACACTGTAGCATTAACTATAATAAAGCGGGGCCCACAAGAGTGCATAAAGCATATATTTCTTAGAGCACAGAAAGAAAAATCCTAAAATGTTACCATGATTACCTCTGGGAGGTAAGACAGATAGGTAATATTTTTCTTATCCTTCATAGAGTTCAGTATTTTTCCAAAAGTAGTTCAACAGATATGTTTATTACTGGGGCTGTGTGGGTGGCAAACAACATTTAAAAACAGAATGAGGGGTGCCTGAGTGGCTCAGTCAGTTCAGTGACTGACTCTTGATTTCAGCTTAGGTCATGATCTCAGGGTCATGAGTTCGAGCCCCCTGACTGCTCTGAGCTGGACGTGGAACCTGCTTAAGATTCTCTGTCTCCCTCTCCCTCCGCCCCTCTCCCAGTTTGCATGCACCTGCCCACACTCTCTCTCCATCCAATAAATAAATAAACAAACAAATAAACAAACAAAATGAGTCCTTGCCCTACCTACTTCCTCAGAAAGGACACTGCATGCCTGGCCCACAGACCCTGGGAAAGCAGAGATTATTTTGATATCTCTGTATAGAAGATTTGTGGGTCTAAATGCCTAAATGACCTTCATATAGTGAGCATAAATATGTGTAAGTGTGTATGTGTTTTTTCTTCCTTTTCTTTTTTATTTCTTTCTTCCCCAGCAGGTATGTTTGAATAGCAGCCCATTACTGCTCGCTTGACACTATAAATATTTATAAGCACGCTCCAAGGAAGCTATTGTATCATAAACCGGTCAGGGGCATGGCCAGTTGCCTTTTCTGAGCAGAAAGGTATGAGACAGCTTTTGGGGGAAGTGGGCCCTACCCGACTCAAAGCCCTGGAACCTGTGAGGCGTGAAGGTCTAGGCAGAGGGTCGTGAAAGATGTCCAGGCAGTCTCGGAAGGGGAGGGTCTCCTCACTCTAAAGTACACTGGCGCCATGAAGTCAATGTCAGGATGCATTTCTTGGTGCCTCAGTTTACAAAGGTGAATGTGCAGCTCCATTAGCCCTTGCAGTATGAAAGCTGGAACTCATGTCCATTTGTGGTTTTAGGGAAGTATGTGTGTGTACACATGTGTGTATACACATGTGTGTGCCATTGAGGCCAGCGTTAGTGTGACATGGGACAATCTAGTGCTGACCACTGGGGTTGCACCAAGTAATAGGGGAATTCTTTCCTGGTGTGGAAGGATGAATACATGCATGTCCTAGAGGCCTCAGAAATGCGGTCCAGTGGGGTGCCTGGGTGGCTCAGTTGTTAAGCGTCTGCCTTTGGCTCAGATGATCCCAGGGTCCTGGGAACAAGCCTCACATTGGGCTTCCTGCTCAGCAGGAAGCCTTCTTCTCCCTCTCCCACTCCCCTGCTTGTGTTCCCTCTCTCGCTGTCTCGCTCTGTCAAATAAATAAATAGAATCTTAAAAAAAAAAGAAAAGAAAAGAAGGAAAGAAGGAAATGTGGTGTAGTACCCTAGTACTTATTAGCACACTAGACCCTAAACAAGAGATGGACTGAGTATATTACATCTAACCAACATAAGTGGGCAGGAGATGACAGATATCCTGAACTCCAAGAAACTCTCCCATGCATTGTTTACACTAGAATGGTCTTCTGCAGTTAAGAGATGAGCCGTCTGGGGGTGCCAGGGTGGCTCCGTCAGTTAAGTGTCTGACTCTTGGTTTTGGCTCAGGTCATGATCTCAGGGTCGTGAAATTGAACCCCATGTCAGGCTCCACACTCAACAGAGTCTACATAACATTCTCTTCCTGTCCCTCCCCCTCTACTTGCCCCCCACCACACCATGCATGCACATGTGCCCACTCTTATTCAAATAAATAAATACATAAACAAATAAATGCAATCTTTCAAAATGGCTAAATAAATGAATAAACAGTAATTAAACAATAAACAAATAATAATAAATGAGCTATCTGCCTCCCCAAGGTTTCCCAACAGTGGGGACTGACCTTCAGTATCATGTAGCATCAAGAATTCTGAGTCTAGGTTCAGAAGACCTGACCAGCTTCATGGCCTAATGGTTTCATCCATAGCACTCAGGACAAGTCACTTCAACACAGACTCCCTTTACTCATTTATAAAATGCACACATTGCATTAAATTTATTGGAACATGCAGTGTTTTGAACCATGTTTGGCACAAAAGTGCTTGATAAACACTGGCTGTTATTTCTTCATTATATATATATTTTTTTACTTGGAGCATGAATGTCTCAGTCTGGGCTCTACTTCCTTCTCCCCACCTACGCCACAAACCACTCATGCAGAGCAAAGCTTTGAACAAAGCCTTACAGGCAAGGTGGTTTGTCGGGGACATGATCCCAGGAAGAAGGGACAGAGAAATAAAATAGAGAGGGGAAAATTCACTCGTGGATGGATTATTCAGTTGGCTACTGCCTCAAGGAACTGGTGCTGAACCATGTTGGGACTTCTCAGGAATTAGATGAAATCCATCTCAGAACGGTCTACGGGGAAATGTACAGAGAAACACGTATGTATTGGCTTCGGGCAAGGGGTTGTCTCCTTGCCCCTGCATGAAGCTGGTTACAGTCTGTGGAGAACTCTGTACTACCAAGTGGTGGTAGCAAGGTGAATTCAAGAGGATTCCCCATGGCTCATAAGAGATGTCTCATATAAAAGTCTGAGCTATGACCCTGGCAGGTTCAAACCCAGCCTGGTCTATCTAGAGGGCTGATGGGCCAGGCTCACTGAAGAGTTTAATTTGCAAGGACTAAGGAGTTTCCTAGAAATGACAGGTGACTGCACACATCAGAGCTGACAGCCAGTCCAGTGAATAACCCCGAGGCACTAGGGAACAAATGTCAACCCACAACAGGCCCGGGACTACGGGGGAGAGAGCTGGGACAGGTGTGAATGGTAGGTAAAGGGGTGACATGGACGGCATGGAGGGAAACTGGACATTTTTTTGCCTAAGATGGCCTAACATGCTTCCTTTTGTCTCCACCCACACTCCCCACCCCGACCCTCCCTGGTCTGGATGTCAGAGTCAGAAGGACAGAGCTCTGATCATGCAAAATCAGACAGTACACTATGTTGTGGAGTTTCAGGAAGACACTACGGGCAGGAGATGTAGAGGGTTAGGACAGCTGGGTTGGGGAAGAGAGAGGGCCAAATCATCCCAAACGGACAACAGACGAACATTTTGTAGTGGATTCTCTTGGGCTCAGCAAGTGCAGACCCCAGAAAGAGTGGGGTCCATGGGGGGCAGTTGTCCCAGAAGCTCAGCTCTAGGAGTTCGCAGATGAGTATGCACACCACCCATCTGGGGACACACCTGAAGGAGCCATCATTCCTGTTGTTGTTTTTTTTTTTTTGCTTCTATCACTTTCCTCTTTCGTATTCTCAACTACCACCCCCAGCAACAATAGAGTAATACCCATTTGAATTCCTTTGAGGATTATACCAGACAATACAAACAAAAAAGGTAACCTTACAGAAACAAAGAGGTTTCTCCTCCTTCCTCATCTTCTCCCATTGTTAGTAATATCATCATACTATCATTACCTTAAGACACCAGGAAGACATTTTAACCATTTTCAGTAGAAATGTCCCTAAAGTCTAGATGACATCTCCTAGCATTTTAAAACAAAAGATGCAGAAGGCAATGACAATTTTTATTGGGGTTTCAGAATTTCTGTTACTAATACCCTTTATTGGCCTCTACAGTCATAATAATCGTGCTGAGTAATTTGTCATTACCCAGAATGGCCTGTTCATGCCATGGTGTTCTTGTTTGTTTTTTATTTTTGGTATTATTATTATTATTATTATTTTGCCTTTTCACTAACTACCAGACTGTCACCTGTCACTTTTCTGTTGTCAGTCTTCCCGCCTCCTATTTTCTACTGTGTTTCTAATTGGTCCGTGGGTCACATATTGTCAAGTAAATATCAAGACACAAGATCTGGCAAAAGACATTTGGATCTCTCGAGTGAGTGTGTGTGTGTGTGTGTGCGCACGTGCGCACATGTAACATGTCTCTGGATGCCAGAATATTAAACATTTCTGGGACATCTTGTCTAAAAGGGTACTGTCCCTGAGAAACCCATGCATATGGTTGTCATGACAGCTAAGTTGACAATAGTGAGGTCCTTGCAGGAGTGCCACGTGGGAAGGGTAAATAAAACAGCACCAAAGACATGCAGATTACAGATGAGGAAACTTAAGGTCTTGCCTAAGCAGGGTCCCTGGTTATTCCATCCTTCCAACCATTAGTAATATATCATGTATCATCTAATATACCATGTTAGGAGTTGTGTGAATGTGGTCTATCTCTCTCACACAAAATATCTTATTGTCCTATACTCACCCTTCTCTTTCTTATGAAGATGTGAGATGATAAAATGCCTACCTGATAAGATGAGGTAAGATGAATGACGTGGGCACTGTGACGTAGCCTTAGGCTACTCCTGACCTGATCTATTGTCAGGAGATCATTGGCTTCTGGGTCATGGTTGACCATGAATAACTAAAACCACAGAAAGTGAAGCCCAGGATAACTGAGGACTACCATATTCTATATCTAGGTAGAGATAATAGTTGAAATATTTAACCACTGGTACAGCACAGAAACCCCCTAGCCATATTAGGGGGTAAGGGGGCAGCTATATATCCATACTGGGTTGTCATTTCCTTAAGAGCAGCACGTCCCACTACCTTGTTCAGTGCCTTTCTTATAAGAGCTGAGAAAAAATGGGTATTGTACAAATGAATGAATGTGAGTACTTGAACTCAAACATGTTACAAATAGGTGATGGTGGTCATGGTTTATGCTTTTCTGAAAGAAGATGGTGTTGAGAAAAGCAACAGCCCATTTTCCAAGACAGATGAGAACAAGGATGCAGTTAAGGAATCAGAGAAGGGAAGTGGTCAGAGTGTTTGTTTGGAGAAGAGCAGATAGGACAATGTCACGGTTAACCTAGGGAGGAAAAGAATTTGTATGGAATTTGGCAATCTACGATGTCAAATTCTACAGAGAGAGCAACGTCCTGTTGCTTTTGGCCTTGTGGTCAGTTTCTTGTTTTCTTGGCTTCCCAAGGAGGATGGAGACAAAAAAAAAAAAAAAAAAAAAAAAAAAAAAAAAGAGGGGTCATGGAACACATCAGCCCACCACAGCCACATCTTTAGCAATCAGAGTACTGGTTCCCAGGGGAAGGGCAGGCACAACCACAATAGGAGAGCTTCTCTGAGAACTTGGTCCATGCACTGGATCTCTTTTGTGACCTCCCTAGCACACACACCAAGAAGAGCTGTCGTCATAGTCTACGTTGTATCACATGTCTCTAGGATTGCTACTCTGCCTGCCTGGTTCTTGCTGGCTGCCAGATGCTTTACCAGATGTTTGAAATATGAACATGCTTATTTATTTCCTAGAAACAGCAGCTTCTAATATCCAAATATTCCCATTTTTGCTGAAGGTTCTAGGGCAAATAAGTTGCCGAAGAGAAAGGGGAATGGTGACCAGGACAGAGCAAGTGGTGTTGCTGAGAAAGAAAGAAAGACATCTAGTAAGACCAAACTGACGGGCTTTGCCTCTTCCCATCAGATTTTCTGTTTTATAACAAGAAGAGATGTGAGGTCATGCCCAATTCACAGATTAGGAACTCAATCATGGGGGCATCTGGTGGGTGGCTCAGTCAGTTAAGCGTCTGTCTTCAGCTCAGGCCATGATCTCAAGGTCCTGGGATCGAGCCCCACGTTGGGCTCCCTGCTCAATAGGGAGTCTACTTCTCCCTCTCCCTTTGCCTGCTCATGCTTTCTCTCTCATTCTCTCTCTCTCAAATAAATAAATAGATCTTTTTTAAAAAGGAACTCCATTGTGGTAAAATGAATTTCTCTTCATGTAGGATAGAAGACAACCTGATACATGCTTTAAGAGTTTTCTTGATCTTCACCCTTTGTGCCATTCCTAAGACCCCCCTGCCCATTTGTGAACATCCATGGGGTGGGGGGACAGCTGATTCATTGGCAGCTGTGATAATATGCTGTGATACTATTTCGGAAATGGACTACTTTGGAGCAGATCAGAGCATCTGACTAGAGCTTCTTATTGAAGAAGTCCAGATCACTGGTTCAGTCTCTATGTAGTCTGGTTTCTGGGACCTCTGCCCCATGACCAGGTCTCCACCTACCCTGTAGCCATCAGGTATCATGAAGGTCATAGGGCACGCAAGTGAGCATGAATCTGTACAATCCTTTACCAGTACCGAATGCTCTCCCATCCAAGTGACAGCTCTCCTTCCCTTCCTCTTCCTCTTCTAGCTATTTACTGAACCAAGAACCTTACGTGCAGTTATCCTCAGACCTTCTGAATGAAGCAACAACAATTATTGTCTCTAATGCAGGGATGACAAATAAAGGTGGAGAAGTTGAGGCATCCAAGGTCACATGACCAGTAACTGGCAAAACTAAAACTGTCAATTCAGAAAGCCCAATTTTCTTAGCTACTACATCAGTCTGTTCTCACCAGAAGGACAGCATATTGTTGGACTTTATCGTATTTTCCCATCAAGCCTAGTGCAGGCCACCTCCTCATTCTCCTTAGGACAGAGACCACAGAGCCTTCTTCTGGGCCTCAGCCTCTTGGCCTCAGATGACTTGGATGGTTACCACACTATCTATGCCTGGTGACTTAAAGAAATGCCACTGTTTACACAAAGGAGAAGAGTATCCTCTCTTCTCTGCATCAACTGGGTTTATATAAATGTATATGTATATGCTTATATTAACCACACTTCAAATTCAAACTCTACACAAATTATTTTCATATCTATACTCCTGATGTTCCCTTTAGCGAGGGCAGAAAAGGGAGAGGAGAAAAGACAATTGTGCCAAACATGACTAGGTACCATTGTACAATTGTAGGGGACATTTGGTCATGGAGCTTTGAAAAGTGGAGTTTGCTACCATTTCCATCCTTGAAATTCTGGCAAAGATTGTAGAGTACCCTCTCAGAATCTTATGAAGAAAGTTCAATTTTTTCATCTGAAATTCCAAGAATTTCCCCCACGTATGACTCCCCATAGAGTTTGGTATTTTGTTGTATCCTATTGAAATGTTAGAACAGGAACCCTTATTGGATTGTTCACTCACAGATACACCTTTGCTGACTCTTTCCAGAACACTTGCCCAAGGAAGAGTCCACAGGTAGTGCAGTCTTCACCACTACACAACTCCCAGCAGAGACATGGTCTATGTGCACTCTCACACGCATCCACATATAGAGAAAAATGTTTTCTGACACCCAAGTTGGTCAATGGACATTTTCTTTCAACAAGGAATGGATATGATTGCAATCAGTCCACAACTTCAGCTTCATTAGATTTCTAGTGCAAACAGTATATATTTATTGATTCAAAAAGAAGAAGAAAAAGAGAGAGGGAGAAAGGGGCAGAAAAAATATTTGAATAAATAATGGTGAAAAACTTCCCAAAATTTATTTAAAGAATTCATCTGAAGATCCAAGAAGCTCTACAAACTCCAAGTAGAATAAACACAAAGATATACACAGACACATTATACTGAAATTCTCAAAGGTCAAAGACAAAGAGAAAAATCTCAAAACAGCAAGAGAGTAATGGTTCATCACATACAAGGAGTCCTCAATGAGATTAATGGCTGATTTCTCAAAGGAAACTATGGAGGACTAAAGGCAGAAATCCTAAAGGGTTGAAATAAAAAGGTAACTTGACTCCATGTGAAAAAATGCAGAGGAATTATAAAGGTAATTATATAAACATATCAAAAAAATAATATTAATATATTTTAATTTATGTGTATTTTCTCCTAATTTAAAAGTAAACTGCATAAAGCAAGAATTATAACTGCATTGATGGTCACACAATATACAAAGATATAATTTGTACGGCATTAAAGCACAAAGGATGGAAGAAATGGAACTATACAGTAGCAAGTTTTGGCATGTTATTGAAATTAAGTTTTTATTAATCCAAACTAGATTGTCATAAATTAAAATGCTAATAGTATTCTTCAGTGTCACCACTAAGAAAATGACTCAAAAATAAAGTAAAGGAAATGACAAGGAGAAATAGTACACTAGAAAATATCTATTTGACACAAGAGAAGTTAATAACAAAGGAATATAGGAACGAAAATATAAGACATATAAAAAACTAATAGCCAATGGCAGCTATGTCATATTTTACCAGTAATTACATTAAATATAAGTGGCTCAAACACCCCATTAAAAGATAGCAATTGACAGGATGAATAAAATAATCATAATTTAACTGTATGCTGTCTTCAAATATGAAATTCAAATTTAACTATGAAAAAACCTGTTGAAAATAAAAGGATAAAAATGACATACAGTAACAAAAATCAGCTGAAATGCCCATACTAATATCAGACTAGACTTCAAGACAAAAATTGGAACTAGAGGGAATGAGGAACATTTTCTTCTTTTTAAAGATTTTTTTCCCATTTATTTATTCGACAGACAGAGATCACAAGTGGGCAGAGAGGCAGGCAGAGAGAGAGAGGGAATCAGGCTCCCCATTGAGCAGAGAGCCTGATATGGGGCTCGATCCCAGGACCCTGAGATCATGACCTGAGCCAAAGCCAGATGCTTAACCCACTGAGCCACCCAGACGCCCCAAGGAACATTTTTTAATAATAAAAAGAACATCAATCAAGAAGCTATAACAACCATAAATATTTATGGAACTAAAAACAAGGTTCCAAAATACATAAAGCAAAAACTGAGAACTGAAGGGAGAAATGAACAGTTCAACAATAATGTTTGGAAACTTCAATGCCTCTCTTTTTATAATGGCTAGAACTAAAGAAAAGATCAACAAGAAGGGACTTGAAAAATATGATAAACAAAACCAAAAGTTGTCTCTATGAAAAAATCAATCAAATTGGCAAGACTTTAGACAGACCAAACACAAGAAAACAAGAGTAAAGCAAACTCGAATTATTAAAATTAACAATGAAAAAGGAGATATTATTATGTTGCTTACAAAAATAGAAAGGATTATAAGGGAATACTATGAACAATTGTATATCAACATATGATATAATTAGATGAAATAAACAGATTTCTAGAAACACAGACTACTGTAAGTGGCTCAAGAACAGATGGAAAATCTGAAGAAAACTGTAAGAGAAGAGATTGAATTAGTAATCAAAACACTACCCATGAAGAAAAGCCCAGAAACACAGACTTCACTGGTAAATTCTACCAAACACTGGAAGAATTAACACCACTCCTTCACAGATTTTAAAAACATAGAAGAGGCAAGAACACTCCCCAACCCATTTTATGAAGCTAGTATTACTCTGATACCAAAACCAAAGATACCACAAGAAAAGAAACCTAGAAACCAATATCCCTCATGAACATAAACAGAAAAATACCAGAAAACTGCATCTAATAACATATAAAAGGGAATATACACCATGACCAAGTAGGACTTATGCCAGGAATGGAAAGTTAGCTTTACATAAATAACCACTATAATAAGTCATAGTAATAAGAATAAAGTACAAAAACCCATGATCATCTCCATAGACAAAGAAAAAAACATTTGACAAAAAGCCAACATCGTTCATGATAAAAATTTAAAAAAAAAGAAAAAAAGAAATGAGAGCTACCTTAACCTGAGAATGAGTATCTATGTAATATCCATGGGCCACATAATACTAAATGCTAAAAGACTGGAAGTTTTCTTCTTTAGATCAGGATCAAGATAAAGTCTGTTCTTGGTGAACCTGGGTGGCTCAGTCGCTTAAGTGTCTGCCTTCAGCTTAGGTCATGTTCCCAAGGTTCTGGGATCAAGTCCTGCATTGGGGTCCCTGCTCAGCAGAGAATCTGCTTCTCCCTGTGCCTCTGCCCCTCCCTCTCAGTTCCTATGCTCTCTCTCTCTCTCTGTTCTCTCTCTCTTAAATAATTTTTTTTTAATTTTATCTTATTTTTTCAGTGTGCCAAGATCCATTCTTTATGGTTAGGTGACACTGAGTGTGGTGCATAAAAAAATAAATAAAACCTTAAAAAAAAAAGAAAAAGAAAAAGTTTGTTCTCACCACGTCTATTCAACATAGTACTAGAGGTTCTAGCCAAGGTAAATAAAAAGGAAAAAGAAATAAAAGCAATCCAGAAGGGGGAAAAAAAAATTTCTATTTGATAGTGGCTTGATTTTGTATATAGAAAATACCAAGAAGTCTTAAAAATAATTGTCAGAGCTAACAAACCAATTCAGAATATGTATCATTAATATACAAAAATCAGTTACAGTTATATAAATCAAAATAAACAATTCAAAAATGTAATTAAGAAAACAATTACATTTACAACAGCAACAAAAAGAATAAAACCCATAGCAATAATTTTGTTTTTTAGGACTTGTACACAGAAAACTACAGAAGCATCATTGAAAGAAAGCAAAGGATGCCAAAGAAATTGTGTTCACAGAATGGATGATTAAATGCTGTTAAGAATTGGAAGTTAAGACTGCCACCTGGCCACTTTGGGCTCCTCATGTCCAAATTGATCTACAGTTTCAATGTAAGATCTACCAAAATACCAGACATATGTTTGTAGACATGGATGACTTGATCCTAAAATTTATATGGAAGTGGAAAGGACCCAGAATAGACAAAATGATCTTGAAAAAGAATTCGAAAGGCTGACACTTACTGATTTCTAAACTTAATACACTTTTAGTGCCAAGACTGTCGCAGAGTACTCATGTAAATACAGAGTTCTGCATGGTACATAATAGCCTTTTCAACAAGTGATGCTGAAACATTTGGGTATCCACACACAAAACAATGAAGTTAGACAAATACCACACCCATACACAATCATTAACTCAAAATGGATTGAGACCTAAACTATAAAACTATGTTTTCCTTATAAGGAAACATAAAGTACATCTTTGTTACCTTGGAAAAGACAATGGTTTCTTAAATATGATACCTAAAGCACAAGGAAACAAAGAAAAAAAAAAAAGAGAATTGGACCTAATCAAAATTTAAAACTTGCATGCTATTTCAATCAACTCTATCAAGAAAGTAAAAAGACAACTCCCAAAGTGGGAGAATTATTTGTAAATCACATATATGATAAAGTTTGAGGATATACAATATATAGAGAACTCTTTTGAGTGAGCAATAAAAAGACAAATTAACAAACAGGCAAAGAATTTGAATGGATATTTCTCTGAAGAAGATATACAAACGGCCGATAAACACTTGCAAAGACCTCAACATCATTAATCATTAGAGAAATGAAAATCAAAACCACCGAGGAACATCTGGGTGGCTCAGTCAGTAAGCAGCTGCCTTTGGCTCAGATCATGATCCCAGGGTCCTGAGACTGAGTCCAACATTGGTCTCTTTTGTCAGCAGGGAACATGCTTCTGTCTCTGCCTGCCACTCCCCCTGCTTGTACTCTCTCTCTCTCTCTCTCTCTCTCACAAATAAATAAAATCATAAAAGAAAAGAAAAGAAAACAAACAAACAAAACCAAGATAGTTGCCTGGGTGGCTCAGTGGGTTAAGCCTCTGCCTTCAGCTTGGGTCATGATCTCAGGGTCCTGGGATCGAGCCCCGCATTGGGCTCTCTACTCAGCAGGGAGCCTGCTTCCCCAACCCCCCACCTCTCTGCCTACTTGTGATCTCTCTCTCTGTCAAAAAAATAAATAAAATCTTAAAAAAAAAAAAAAAAAAAAAACTCCACCAAGATCCTACTTCATACCCACTAAGATACTATAAACAAAAATATAGACAATGATGTGTGGATAGGTATGGAGAAATTGGAATTTTTTTAAAGATTTTATCTATTTATTTGACAGAGATCACAAGTAGGCAGAGAGGCAGGCAGAGAGAGAGGAGGAAGCGGGCTTCCTGCTGAGCAGAGATCCTGATATGGGATTCGATCCCAGGACCCTCGGACCATGACCTGGGCTGAAGGCAGAAGCTTTAACCCACTGAGCCACCCAGGCACCCCAGAAATTGGAATTCTTATGCATTGCTGATGGAAATATAAGATGATGCAATCATCCTAGAAAACATTTTGACAGTTCCCCAAAAAATTAAACATAAAGCTATTATATGACCCAGAAATTCTACTCCTAGGAACATACAAGAGAAGTACAAACATATTTATGGAAATCCTTGTAAATGAATATTCAAAGCACCATTATTCATTATAGCCAAAAAGTGAAAACAGCCTGTATCTGTCCACTGATGAGTGGATAAACAAAATATATTCCATACAATGGGATATTATTCAGGTATAAAAAATGAAGTACTGATACATGCTACAACATGAATGAAACTCAGAAACACTATGCTAAAGGAAAGAAATGGTCACATATTATATAATGTCATTTACATGAAATAACTCAAAGTAGATAAATCAGCAGAGACAGAAAGTATATTCGTGACTGCCAAGGCCAAAGACAGTGAGGAATAATTAATGGCTGCTAATCATAGAAGGTTTATTTTTAATGTTAATGGAAATGTTCTGGACTTAGATGGTAGTTTTGGTTGCACAACCTTGTAAATACAATAAAAAACTAAACTATAAACCTGAAAGTGGTTGAAATTGTAACTTGTATGATATGAAATATGTAATTGTAATAGTCTTATAACTGTTAAGAAATGAAACTCATAATTTGAAAACTCCCAAAAAGAAATCTCCAGTTCCAGATGGTTTTACTGGAGAATTCTACCATATATTCAAAGACTAAATAATGCCAACTGTACTCAAATTTCTTCCAGAAAATAGAAGAAAAAGGAATACTTTCGAATTCATTTTTATGAAGCTCATGTTAACCCAATACCCAAACTAGACAGAGACAATACAAAAAAGAAAACAAGTCAATGACCTCATGAAAATATAACTAATTACCCTTAATAGAATACTAGCAAATAGGATTTAGAAATAATACAAAAGGAATTAAACACCATGACTAAATGAAGTTAATTCCTGGAATGTAAAGACAGCTTAATATTTGAGAGTAAATCACTCTAGTCCAGCCTATTAATCAGCCAAAGAAGAAAACTCACACGTTCAGATCAGTCAATATAGAAAAAAATCTTTGTGGAAATTTGATCTCTGTTAATGATTAAAAACATGCCAAAAAATAAGACTAGAGAACATTCTCAACTTCATAAAGAACATCTACAAAAAGGCCTTCAACCAACATTTTGCTTCATAGTGAAAGACTAAATACTTACCCCCTAAGATCACAAACAAGAATGTCTGCTCTCTTCACTCTCATTCAAAATATTGTTAGACATTCTACTCAATACAGTAATGAAAGAAAGGGAAATAAAAGGCACACAGATCAAAAAGAAAGAAATAAAATTGCCCCTATTTGCAGATGGCATAATTTTGTATGTAGAAAATTCCAAAGAATCCACAAAACAACACTTAGAAATAATAATGACTTCAGCAATTTCTCAGAATATAAGATAAACACAAAAATTTCAACTGTCTTTCTATATACTAACAAGAACACATAGACACTAAAATGTAAAATACATTGTTATTTATAATTGAACAAAATAAAGAAATATTAGGTATCAAATTCATAAGACGTGCAGGGTTTATATGCTAAAAACTATGAAATGCTGATAAAAGAAATCAGAAGCAAACTGGATAAAGAAAAGGCTGCCTCATGTCCACAGATGAATTGGTCATGGATGTAATTGAGATGTCAATTCTCCCAAAATAGGTATATAGCTTTAACACAATACCTGTCAAACATCCTACAAGAAGATCTGTAGATCTTCTTGTAGATCTGTAGTAAGCATGCTTACTCTGAAATATATGCAAAGTAGAAGGTGCTAGAATGGCTAAAACAGTTTTGAGAAATAAGAACAAAATGGGAGAAGTCAATCTACTCTATATCAAGACATATATAGCTACAATAATCAAAACTGTGATATTGCGTGATGGATAGAAGTACTGATCAACAGAACATAACAGAAATCCCAGACATAGACCCACCAAAAAATGCCCAGCTGATTTTGAAGAGTACAAAAGCAAATCAACAGAGAAAGGTTAGCTCTTCCAATTAAAATTCTAGAGAAACTGGATGTTCATAAAGAAAAATGAACTTCAGCTCTATACAAAAATTGTCAAAATTGATCATAGGCTTAAATATAGAAGGTAAGTGTATTAAACTTTCAGAAAAAAAGATCAAGGAAATATCTTCAGGATATAAGGCTAGGTGAAGAGTTCTTAGACTTGACACTTAACGTATGGTACATGAAAGTAAAAAAAATAATAAATTGGATCACATCAAAACCAAATATTAAGCTTACAAAAGGCTCTGTTAAGAACAGAAACAGACATGCTATGGATGGAAAAAAAAAATATTTGCAAACCAAATATCCCACAAAGGTCTAGTATCTAAAATATATAAAGAACTTTCCAAACTCAAGGGTTAAAAAAAAAATCCATTTAAAAAATGGAAAAAGATATAAGAAGACATTTCACTGAAGAGGATATTCAGATGTCAAATAAACATAAAAATATTATTAACACGCCTAGCCATTACAAAACACAAACCACAACCACAATGTGATATCACTACGTATCTATCAGAATGGTTAAAATAAAAATCGGTGAAACTATCAAATTCTGATAAAGATGCTTAGAAACTGAGTCACCCATACATTGCAGGTTTGAAGTAAAATGGAACCACTATTCTAGAAAGCATTTTTGTCAGAAAAATACTAAAGGTACAACTACCATACGGCTCATCAATTACACTCCTGAACATTTACCTTAGAGAAATGAGACTCTGTGTACACATGTCCACACACATGCACACCCTGTACATGAACTCTTACAGCAGTTTAAACTGAAAACAACACACATGTTCTTCAGGGAATGAAGGCTTAACGAAGCTGTGGTGATATCCACATCATGGGCTCCTGTTCCGCAATGGCGGACGGATACACTCAACGAACCTAGGTAAATCTCCAGAGAATTATGTTGATGGAAACAAGCCATGTCGAAAAGTTACAGACTATATGATTTCATTTATATAACATTATTGAAATGACAAAATTGCAGAAGTAGAGACAGATGAATAGTTGCTGGTGATTAAGGGTGAGGGTTGGAAGGAGGAGGAGGAAAGTTGTGTATCTCTATCCTGACGGCAGCCATAACAACGTCCTGGTTGTAATACGGTACCATAGTTTTGAAAGGTGCTACCAATGAAAAGACTGTGTAAAGGGTATGTGGGATCTCTGTATTAATTAGTAAACTGCATGTGAATCTACAACTCTTTCAAAATAGAGAGCTTAGTTACATTTTAAAAGAGAAGTGCCTAATAAGAGCATGCAATAGGGGATGTATGGCTCAATTGCAGGATATCAGGAAGGGCTTCCCTGGGGGAGAAACCTAGAGAAGGCATTGGAGTGCATTAGGAAATGGAAAATGGAGACAGCATATATACAACATGCATCCTGAGCAGCTGTAAAGCAAGTAGACTTCCTCACCCGCCCACCAACTCTTAACAAGTTATATAGAGGCCGTAACTAATTCTCCAAAGGTCTCAACACCACTTATCTATAGTAAGGCCATGTCCCTGAGGCAGCTTCTGGGAGTAGGGAAGATGATCAGAACACACCCAAGGACAGAGGTTGGGGTGAGGAGCCTCTGATTGCCCAAGTCCAGCTGACCGTCTACTGGTGGGCACATCCTCTCAATGACCTTCCCCAACATACAGTGTGCTAGTTCAGTTTTCACTGGCTAGCCCTGAGCTCCAAGTGGAGGGATACACACAAAATGGAAAAGCACAATCCCGGCTCCTCAGGGACTGACTCTCACATGAGAGAAATGGACACACACACTAATAGTAGCCACATCAGAAAGCACATGCAAGCTGTTACATAATATAAACATGCGATGTCCTAGGAGCCCTGCCCACCTCTCTGATTAGTATCCTCTTCAAAGTGATCTTTAGTCAACCTATCAACACATGGAGCAGCATCGTTGCAACTAAGAACATGTTACTTAGAACCTTAGAAATCAGGATCCGGATCCTGTTTCCACTACTTACTAGCTCTGAACATTTGGCTTTAGTGGTTTGTTTTTCTTGTTATTATTGTTTTTGTTTTCCTCCTTAATTGCCCTCTTTGGGATTATTTATTGTAAACTACAATCTCATTTTTTCCTCTATACTGATTTAAAAATTATACAGTTACTTTAGAATCATGCTATCCAATAGTGTATCTATTAGCCACTCAAGTTTAATTTTAAGTTAACCAAGATTAAATAGATTTAAAATTAAGTTTCTCAGTCACGTCTAGCCATATGTAAAGACCTCAATACTCACATTTGACGTATAGCTCTCTTTGTTTTGAATAGTGAAGAACCATAGAACATTCTCATCATCACTAAAAACTCTACCTGACAGTGCTGCTCTAGAAATTTTAACATGCATATTTATTGCAAAATGTAAAGTTCACCAGATTCTTTGACCTTTTCTCAAACACCACCAGTACTCAGATGCTTTCCTTCTTACCAACCCTGAGCTGACTTATTTTTTGTCTGTGTTTTTAGTTCAGTATTTCTGTTTAACCACACAAATTATACAGTGCTCTTATTGTTTTAAACCATCAATATTTGTTGGTATTTCCCTACTTGTTTACCAGTGTCCTTCTCTCTGTTCTTCTTGTAACTCCTCTTGATAACACCTTTTTTCTTTTTTCCTGAGGTTCCTTCTGTAGGAGATTCAGTTGAGCAAATTTTCTGCTGGTTAACTTTTTCAATTTCTGTTTGTCTGAAATCTTTCTACTTTCTTGATCCTGGAAGAGACATTTTAAAGACTTTATTTATTTATCAGAGATGAGAGAGAGCACAAGAAGCAGAGGGTGCAGGAGAGGTAGAAGCAGGCTTCCCACTGAGCAGGGAGCCTAATGCAGGACTCTATCCCAGGACTGTGGGATCATGACCTGAGCCAAAGGCAGATGCTTAACCGACTAAGCCATCCAAGTGCCCCTGGAAGAGACATTTTGAAAGGAAAAATATTTTGTCTTAACTTGGGAGATAAAATTTCACTTTCTCTCTGATTCTACTTCTTCTGTGAAATCAACTATTAATAGTTATTTCATTGTGGGTAATCTTTGTTTTTCTCTATTTTTCAGATCTTCTACATGTCTGTTGTGTTCTACACTGTGTTTGATTAAAATTCATTTAAGAACAAATTTGATTTTATCTATTTTAGATGTGATTTAGTGGCCTTTCTGTATTTAATGATTGATATATTTTATTAGCCATTAGAAATAGAATTATTGGCTTTCCTTCATTCTCTTTATTTTCTCCCTTTGGAATTCCAGTTTTATATATATATATATATATATATATATATATATATATATATATATAT